>NC_056746.1:194618662-194768662 GCF_019279795.1 Protopterus annectens | reverse complement strand
GGTTTTGTGCTAGATTTAACCAACGCACTATTAAGCGTCTGTACAATTTTGCCTTTCATTACTTTGGCCGAAGATTTAATTATATAATGCCGTCGGAACAGCCAACAACCGGAGTTTATAAAAAGCGCAAGGAAAAGGAAAAAGACAGGCATCCGAAGTCCAAAACCGACGACGAGGCTTCCACTAGGCCATTCGCCAGTTCGCCGGTTCTCAGTGAGGTGCTTTCGCAATCCCTGATGCCCGCTACCTCAGAGCCACAGGCCGCTTCCGACTCCCATGTGGAGCCAACTAGGCCTCTGGATATTCAAGGTATTGGACAATCGGAAACTAATCCCTCAGATGGGTCCGGAGCCGCTGAGCAGGCATCGGCTTCTGCGGGTGTTTTCAGACTTACACAGTTATGTGTTTTCTTTTTTTCTCTATTTTTTGTATATTGATGTATATCTTGACATTGTTTAGCAGTATGTAGTGGAGCTTTTCTCCCCGGGCCTCCACTGAAAATGGACATATATCCAGTTGGACTAGCCCAGTAAACAAATGTAAAATAAAAATATGTAAAACCAACCTCAGCTTCAAAGGCAAAGACTAAAACAGCTCTAAAGACAAAGAAACAAGTACAGCATTCTCCTGGACAGACTTCCATGCCTAAGAAACAGATGCTTAAAATGGCCGAAGACCTAATTACTTTGATCAGGGGTTCCCATCCCCCTCCTGATAAGAGGCCTAGGCAAGAGACAGAATATGACTCTTCAGATCAGGTTTCCATTTCCTCTGACTCCTCTTCTGAACAGGGATACTCTCTTCCTCCCTATGAGGATTCTGATGCTGAAGAATCTGTTCCTTCAGCATCTCCTCCTGAGGATTATTCTTTTGGGGAAACCCTGCATACCATGAGGAATCACTTTCACTGGGAGAGCCAAGATTACTCAGAATCTAAGAAAAGGCTCAGAGACTTTCTTTTACTACCTCAGCACATCCCTCTTGCAATTCCACCTGTTCTAGACATTGTAGATGATGTATATTCAGAGTCCGGCCTGTCTCCTGACTCTTTGCCCCCTGCACCTGTTAAGCCAGACCAGGTTCCATATTCTCATAAATTTCTATATAAAAACGCTGCTGCTGACCCATAAACTATATCTCAGGGTCCCAAAGGGGTCAAGGCTTCCACTGCAAAAAAACCCTGTCCCCTCTGATAGGGATTCTAGGTCACTGGACAGATGGGGAAAAAAGTTTACACTTTTGCTACCTTGGCTGTAAGGGCTTTAAATTGTCAGTTTCATATGCTTAAATATCAGCAATACTTAATGTCTCTGCTAAAACAGAAAATGTTGACAAATTCTGAATGTTCTGAGAACAAGGAAATGCAGGATTTATTGCATGCAGCTGAACAAGTGGGAAAGCGTACTTTGCAATGTGGTTTTAATTCACTGGAGGCCTCTTGCAGGGCCGCTGTTACGGGTTCTGTCATTGGAAGGCATGCTTGGTTAAAGGAACAGAATCTGCCTGATCATGTTAAAGCAAAATTACTGGATGCTCCATTAAAGCAAAATTATTGGATGCTCCATTACAGCATGATACTTTGTTTGGTGTCAAGGCAGAAGAGGTGTTGAAGAAAATGGAGGATAAAGTGAAATCTATGCAGACTGTTAAGGATTTCTTACAGGTACAGCCACCCAGATTTAGCAGGAACTGGCCTTCTAAGAATTGGTCCTTTCCAGTGTCAGACAGGCCACAAAGAGGCAGATACAGACGCCAAAGAGGCAGATCCCAGCCCCAAGGCTCATACAGGCGTAAACAGTGGGTTGCTTCTACCTCCAAAAGTGGAGAAAACAAATCACAGCCATATAGGAAGCAGTCCCAATGACTTTCCTCTGCCAATCCCAAGCACTTATCTTTTGGCAGCCCCCTTAGGGGGAAAACTAGCACTTTTTTCACAAAATTGGCACATGATCACCCAGGACAAATGGGTCTTGAATATAGTGTCTCAGGGCTACAGGTTCCGCTTTCACACTCTTCCAAAGACAAAAGGTATGCCAGACCTGCCACACACACAATGGGCAGAGGCACAAAAGCAAGTTTCATCCCTCATGGACATGAGGGCTATTCAGCAAGTACCACAGCAAGAGCAAGGGACAAGGATTTTACTCGAGACTTTTCTTGGTACCCAAAAAGGACAAAGCTTGGAGACCAGTACTGGACCTGTCTATTCTAAACACTTTTAGGACGTTCCAGAATTCAAAATGTTGACTCTGCAGCAGCTTCTGCCCATGCTAGGCAAGAAGGCTTGGCTTGTAACTTTGGACCTCAGAGGCATACCTGCATGTCCCAATCAGACAATCTTGCAGAAGCTACCTCAGATTCATAGCTGGTCAATGCATTACCAATTCTCTGCACTGCCCTTTGGCTTATCTACTGTGCCCAGGGTCTTCACAAAATGCCTGGTTCCAGTAATTGTTTTTTGCAGACAGAGGAATCCAAATATATCCCTACTTGGACGACTGCCTTATTCAAGCAGAGAACAAGGACATTCTGCTGAAACATCTGGCGTTTGTAAAAAGATTACTAATTTGCCTAGGGTACTCAATAAACGAAAAGAAATCAAAGTTGGTACCCTCTCAAGAGATAATATTCCTGGGTGCAAGCTTAAATACAACTGCCCGGATTGCTTATCTCACGCCAGACAAACAAAGGCAACTTACTTCGAAATGTTAGCAACAAAGACCCAGTTATATGCAAGAAAAATTCTGCAGGCTTTGGGCTTCATGGCATCCTGCATTCTGCTAATTCCATATGCAAGACTGCATATGAGGAAACTACAATGGTATCTAAAAAGTGTTTGGACTCAACATTGCCACAGCCTGGAAACAATAATTACCCTCATTCCCTGCCTGCAACAGGAGTTTTGATGGTGGGCACAGGCCTGTCACCACAACAAGGGGCAGCCATTCACTTTACCCACAGCCAGGCAGACACTAACAACAGATGCATCAGATTATGCCTGGGGGGCCCACATGGCAGGAAAATGTATTCAGGGCACATGGCCCGCAAGCCAAATGCATCTTCATATCAATCAAAAAGAGATGCTAGCTGTACAGAATGCCCTGACAGCCTTCAAGGATCTACTTCTTCCAGGACAACTGCTGATAGAGACGGACAATACTACAGTCATGTGGTACATAAACAAGCAGGGAGGCACACATTCCTACCCCCTCTGCAAACAAGCCATGACTTTGTGGAACACAGCATTGACTTATCAAGTACACCTGCAAGCACAATTCCTGCCAGGAAAGACAAATACTCTGGCAGACGAACTAAGCAGAAACTTCATGGATCCTCACAAGTGGAAACTAGATCCACAAATCTTCAGCATGCTAACAAGGAAATGGGGATGCCCAGACATAGATCTGTTTGCCTCCCCTCACAACTGCCAGCTACAGAGATTCTGCACAAGGACTTATCACAACCAAGCATGGAAAGTGGATGCTCTATCATTCAGCTGGAAAACCCTTACAGTGTATGCCTTTCCTACACTGCCTCTCCTCCCCAAGGTACTCATAAAGGTCAGACGAGAAGCCAAAAGTGGTACTGATTGCCCCAGACTGGCCACGCCAGCACTGGTACCCAATCCTAAAGAGCTTCTCTCAAAGCCCAGCCTGGACATTACCTCAAATTCCTTATTTACTGACCCAACAAAGCAATCCGATCCTGCACAGTCAACTCAGAACCCTAAATCTGGCTGCATGGCAGATAATGTAACCATTCAGAACACACCTCTCTCTAAAGCACTTATGGATGTTATTCTGGGGACCAGGAGGCCCAGCACCAGAAAATCTTATGCAGAAAAATGGAAGACATTCTGTGCTTGGAACCAGGCACAAGGAATTGACATGCATGTACCAAATATTCCTCAGATTTTACAATACCTAACTGAGATGCTGGACAAAGGCCTATCCTTCTCATCAATTAAGATCCATGCCTCTGCCATTTCAGCTCATTACAATATGGACCCACCTATTTTTTCACATCCACTGCTAAGGCAGTACCTCAGAGGGGCCAAAAACATAAGACCTCCAAGGAGAGCGCCAATACCTGCATGGGACCTCAATTTTGTTTTGGAAAAACTCACACTGCCTCCTTTTGAGCCAGCCAATACAGCTGAGATAAAATACTTATCATGGAAGACAGCTCTGCTCCTAGCAATAACCTCTGCAAGAAGAGTCTCAGTGTTACAGACACTAATGGCTGTGGAACCTTTTATAATTTTCTATCCGGACAGGGTTTCTCTAAGGACAAACCCAACATTTATGCCTAAGGTAGAGTCCAGTGTTGCTCTTAACAAAACCATTCATTTGCCTACGTTTTATCCAAACCCACAGAATAAGGGGGAGAGACTTCTGCATTCTTTGGACATACACAGACAGCTACACTTCTACTTGGACAAAACTAAAGCTTTCAGAAAGACTGAGAAACTCTTAGTGGCAAATGCTGCAGGATCGCAAGGAAAAGCCATCTCAAAGCAGACTATTTCAAAATGGATAGGGCACTGCATTCATTTCTGCTATTCACAACATGGCAAATCAGTGCCTAAGGGCATTAGGCCACATTCAACCAGAGCAGCAGCCACTTCAGCAGCCTTCCTCAGAGGAGTACCAACCGAGGACATTTTGGAGGCTGCAACTTGGACGTCAGTGCACACTTTTACAAAGCACTGCCACTTAGCTCTTTACTCTAAATCAGAGCAGACTTTGCCACTGCAGTTCTGCAGTCCGTCATAGCCACTCCTAATTCTGTTTAGGCCCAGCCACCCAACCTCAGCTTTGGGATTCAACCTAAGTGTAATGACTGCAACAGTGAAACACGATGAACATAGTACAGTCGTGTACCTACCATAAATGTAGATGTTCGAGTGTATTCACTGTTGCAGTCCAGGTTACCCTCCCACCACCCCCCTTTCATTGCTGGGACTTATCTGTACTTCTCTATTCTATACAACCTATGTGGTGTATTTGCTTGTAGATGAAGGTAATGTTTATCTTAGTGCATGCATTTTTATTGGCAGAATTTTTAGCCTACCCTTTTGGGTGCACCTGACTTCTGGGGCAAGAAAAACGGAAGAAAATGGCATTGGCTGCATCTTTTATACTCCTGGCGCACTGACGTCAGGGAAGAGGTGCCAGCAACCGACTCCAGACCAGGACTTTGGAATTCAGGCTGACTGCGGGTAGCCTGCCAGCAGGATAACCCAAGTGTAATGACTGCAACAGTGAATACACTCAAACATCTACATTTATGGTAGGTACACAGCTGTACTGTTTGTGTTGTCCTCAACTTCCCTCCTTCAATCTCCCTTCCAAATCTCTCTTCATATTCCTTGGTTTTGGAGCAACAACACTGATCCGTTGAGAGCCTGGTCATGATATGCCCGTGCTCTTCTGTGCATCTTCAGGGAATTTTTTCTTATAGTGTGTGTGTGCTTCTCCTTGTTGGGCAGACTTGATCTGAGGTAATTTAGTGCTAGGAGGGGGATTATGGGTAAGGGGAGGAACCAGAGCCTTGGATCCAAAGTCTGAGAGTCAGCCAAGTCAGATCCATTCGGATCCAAAGACCCATACATTGAGGAGGACAGAAGCAGACAACAGTGGTTTATCATTATGGTAAGTACATAACTTTTGTTTTGTGTATATAAAAAAATGTAGTGTGTTCATATGTATCACTTGCAGTAGAGTTCCTTACTTGGAAATTAGCTGCAGTTGGATATCTGCCTACCTGACTTTCAAAGCTTTGTGGCTGTAAGGATGTGGGACACTTTCCCCTCCCAACATGGATAGTTTTATGTCTCCGGTAAAAGAGGCAGTCCACCTGGGCCATTTGCAGTTCTTTTTTTTCATAGTCATGTGTGCATCACATAGAGTAAGTCTATAGCCATTTGAACCTGCAGAGGTTGCAGAGATTCCTGTTGATTTTCAAAAAGTTGAGTGCCCCCTTGAGAATTACTTCCTTTCTTTTACTTCTGTTGTGTGATTTGCTTTTTGTTTGTGAAAATTTCCATGTAAACCTTTGTTGTTTCTGAGGAAATACTTTGAGTAGGCCTGAAAAGACTTCTGAATGAAGGTGTTTTATCCCATACAAAAATTCACATCCCACATTCCATTTTTGTTTAGGTTAATATAATCTTTCTAATGATGGTCAAATTTCCGTAGACTTCAGTAGGAAAATACAGTAAAACAGAAGGGCATTGCTACATATTTGGTTGATACAGGAGAAAACGGATGGCACTATACTGTGTCCAAACCTACTTCGATGTGGTCCCGGAGGTCATTTCCCTCAAGGACTGCATTAGAAAAAAGAGCCCCACTGTAAGGAAACAAACTGAGATAGGACCTTTAAGAGGGATGTTAAACTTACCCAAACTTACTTTTCTTTCCCACAGACCCCAGGATGCCAGAACTAACGAGACGGATGTTCATCGTGTTTCACTGTTGCAGTCATTACAGTTGGGTTATCCTGCTGGCAGGCTACCCGCAGTCGGCCCGAGTTCCAAAGTCTAGGTCCGGTGTCGGTTGCTGTCGCCTCTTCCCTGACGTCAGTGCGCCAGGGGTATAAAAGATGCAGCCGACGCCATTTTCTTCAGTCTTTCTTGCCGCTCGGTGCCCGAAGCAAAACCAGTTCACAAGTGCCGGTCGGCCGACTCCTGAGATTTTCAAATTCGAATTTCAGATCCGAAGTCTTCATTAAATCTAAGTTCTTCGTTGGGAAAACTTTTTTCTTGCTCCAGATCGATGTCAGAAAAAGTTAAAAATTGTATTTCTTGTAGGAAGCAAATACCTCATAAGGATTTTCATTCTTACTGCATTCCTTGCCTAGGCCCTGACCACGACGTTGCTAGTTGTCGGTTTTGTGCTAGATTTAACCAACGCACAATAAAGAGTCGGTACATTTTTGCATTTCATTACTTTAGCAGAAGATTCAATTATATAATGCCGTCGGAACAGCCAACTACCGGAGTTTATAAAAAGCGCAAAGAAAAGGACAGGCATCCGAGGTCCAAAACCGACGACGAGGCTTCTGTTAGGCCTGTCGCCGGTTCTCAGTGAGGTGCTTTTGCAGCCCCTGATGCCCGCTACCTCAGAGCCACAGGCCTCTTCCGACTCCTACGTGGAGCCGACTAGGCTGCTGGAAACTCAAGGTATTGGACACTCGGAAACTATTCCCTCAGATGGGTCCGGAGCTGCTGAGCAGGCATCGGCTTCTGAGGGTGTTTTCAGACCTACACAGTTATATGTAAAACCAACTTCAAAGGTGAAGACTGAAGCAGCTCTGAAGACAAAGAAACAAGTACAGCATTCTCCTGGACAGGCCTCCATGCCTAAAAAACAGATGCTTAAAATGGCTGAAGACCTAATTACTTTGATCAAGGGTTCCCATCCCCCTCTTGATAAGAGGCCTAGGCAAGAGATAGAATATGAATCTTCAGATCAGGTTTCCATTTCCTCTGATTCCTCTTCTGAACAGGAATATTCCCTTCCTCCCTATGAGGATTCTGATGCTGAAGAATCTATCCCTTCAGCTTCTCCTCCTGAGGATTATTCTTTTGGGGAGACCCTGCATACTATGAGGGAGCATTTCTACTGGGAGAGCCAAGATTACTCAGAATCCAAGAAAAGGCTCAGAGACTTCCTTTTATTACCTCAGCACAGGCCCATTGATATTCCTCCTGTTTTAGACATTGTAGATGATGTATTTTCATAGTCTGGTCTATCTCCTGACTCGTTACCACCAGCTCCTGTTAAGCGAGACAGATACTACAGAGTTCCTGATTCACATAACTTCCTTTACAAAAACCCTGCTGCTGACCCAGAAACTATTTCTCAGGGTCCCAAGGGGGTCAAGGCTTCCACTGCAAAAAACCCTATCCCCTCTGATTAGGGATTCAAGGGCCCTGGACAGATGGGGGAAAAAGATTTATACTTCTGCTACCTTGGCTGTAAGAGCTTTAAATTGTCAGTTTCATATGCTTAAATATCAGCAATATCTTATGTCACTGCTTAAACAGAAAATGTTGGCAAATTCAGAATGTGCAGAAAACAAAGAAATGCAGGATTTATTGCATGCAGCTGAACAAGTGGGAAAGCATACTTTGCAGTGTGGTTTTGTTTCTCTAGAGGCCTCTCCTGCAGGGCCGCAGTTGCAGGTTCTGTCATTAGGAGGCATAGGTTCATAGGTTCATACTAGGCTATCTGCCCTAGGGCATTTATAAGCCTAGCCAGAGTGTGTTTGGCTTTCGCCATCCATTTTAAATTAATTTTGCTATGCCCTTTTTCGAGGTTAGTATACTGTGCCTCTGTCTAACAGTGACACAGAAGTGATAGCCGGGGTAAACCTACGATCTCCCATCCACTCATCAAGACTCCTCTTGAAGAGAATCAATGAGGGACTCTGCCTAACCTGGACTGGGATTTTATTCCATAGTGAAGGGAGCCTCTGGGTTATGAATCTGTCCCTCCAGCATGTCCTATTCATTTCAGTGCTGAGGTTCAAGTCTCTCGAGCGTGTAGCTCGATGGGATTTGGATTTTTTGAGGTGCAGCATGTCCCTTAATTCCAGGTTGGACATGGCCTTATACGTCAGGCACAGGTCACCTCTGAGCAGGCGGTATGCCACCGAGTAGAGCTGGAGTTTCTTTAACTGGGCAGCATATGGCATCTGTTTGAGCCCTTTGATCCTCTTGGTGAGGTACTTTTGGGGTCTTTCCAGTTGCTGCAGATGTTTGGTAAGGTACATCCCAAAAGGGGCATTGTACACGATTATGGGCTTGATGAGGGATGAGTAAAGAGGCACGATGACCTTCCCTAATCTAGATGTGAATCCCTTCATGATTAGGTGGGCTATATAAAATGTTTTTCTAACCACTTTGGCCACGTGGTTGTCAAATGAGAGATTGCTATCAACTTGGGTCCCCAGGTCCCTAATTACTTCTTCTGTACTTAATGGATTACCACCTATGTGGTAATTTGTGGCACTTTGTTTTGCCAAAGGGATGACTATACACTTTTTGGCGTTTAGCTTGAGGCCATGGCTCTGGCACCAGTTGTCTGTTTCTATGAGGCCCTTTTGGAGGATGCTTGTGTCAGCTGGAGAGTCTATTATGGCGCCCAGTTTGCAGTCATCTGCGAACTTGGTCAGCCACAGTCCTTCCGTGTTGGCCTGTACCTCCGAGAAATATATACCAAACAAGAGAGGTCCCAGAACTGAGCCTTGTGGGACGCCACTTGTAACTGGTTTGGAGTCTGACATGGCTCCAGCAATTCTAACCATGTGGGTTCTGTCCTTGAGCCAGTTTGCAACCCATCTAGTGACATAGGGGTTTATATTTAAGCTGGTGAGCTTATCTATAATGCCCGAGTGGGGTATTGTATCAAAGGCTTTTTGAGGTCCAGATAGGCTGTGTGGACCACCTTCCCCTCACCAATGGCCTTGGTGACTGTTTCAAAGAAGTCAACCAGGTTTAAGAGGCAGGATCTGCCCTTAACAAAGCCGAACTGGGTAGGATCCAGTGTCTGTAGGTCCCCAATATCTTTATTTATGAGGTCCATGATGATCCTTTCCATAGCTTTGCAGACCAAGCTAGTCAGGCTTATGGGGCGATAGTTTCCAGGGTCCATTGAGGCACCACCTTTGTGGAGAGGGACCACTGTTGCTGTATGCCACTCTTTGGGTACATATCCTGTAGTAAGGCTGAGATTGAACAGTAGTTTTATGTTTGGGTTTAGCTCTTCTTGGAGTTCATGTAGGACAGCCTGGGACACCGCCTGGTCCCATTGATGCTGTGTTTTTGCTTTGAGAGGCGGCTCCCACCTGAGCATCTGAGATGTCAGGGGCAGCACTCTGCTGGGATAGATATTTGCCCTTTGTTGGGAGAAGTTTGCTGAACCTGTCAGCTAGGATGTTGGCAATGTCTGTGGGATCAGTGTATTTTTGTCATTTTGGACTAATTCTGAGCATATCTGGGAATTCCCACCCAGGTTCCTAACATAACTAAAGAAAGCCTTGTGATTATCCTTAGTGTCCTGTGCAATTTTTCTCTCGAAGCTGGCCTTTAACGATTTTATGAGTGCCCTTAGTTTTTTGCTAATACTGATCAGAGATGCCTTCCCTTTTTGGGATTTTGCTCTATCATGTAGTAGCTTCCTCCTTCTATTGTATAGTTTGTTTATGGCTGGGGTCCACCAGACAGGTCGTCTGCCTTTGGAGGATTGGGTCTTGGTTTTATTTGGGATTGCATGATCCATGCATTCCTGAAGGTGTTCATGGAATGCATTTATAAAGGATTCTGCAGTGTGGGCCGTATTTTCCACAGGCCCGGGGGCTTTGAAGGATTCCGCCTCGGTTTTGAGGAGTGTGAAATTTGCTTTAGAGAAGTTTTTCACTGTGGTTTTCTGGGAAGGGGGTGGGGTCGGGATGTGAATATCCAGTGGGATCAGTTTATGGTCTGATCTTACCAGTGAGGGTTACACTTCTGGTCTGGAGCATAGAGTCCCCATGTTGGTGATGATCAGGTCCAGTATGTTTTCCCCTCTTTTGGGAGTGGTAACAAGTTGTTCCATAGCATTTGAGTTTATGAATTCTAGGAACCTTTGGGCAAGGGTGTTGGAGCTAGAGTAATGCTCCCAATCTATGTTTGGGTAGTTGAAGTCACCCAATATAATGGTGTTTGGAGTGACCTTCATATTTTCCAGTGTTCTCAGGAAGGCCGAGTGGGGTTCCTGGGTTTGGGAGGGTTGTCTGTAGCAGGCTATAAACTGGAAGGCAGTTTTACCCACTGTTAGTTGCACATGGATAGTCTCTGATGCTTCGTGCTTTGCCACCAACCTGGAGGTGTGGGTATCTTTGATGAATATCGATACTCCCCCTCCTTTTGTGGTTCAGTCCAAGTTTTGGGGCCGAAAAGCATGTTATGAGGTATAACCTGGTAGTGCTGGGGTGCTCTCGGGAGTCCTGAACCAGGATGTCCTTCATGGATGTATCTGCAGTCATAACAACTGGGTTGTCCTGTCGTCAGGCAGCCCTTCAGTCGGCGATGTTCTCCATGCTAAGGAGAGTTTTGAGTGCGTGCATCTTGAGGTTTAGACTTCTGGCGTTGAGTAGCATTACTCTTAGTTTCTTATCCCTTGTGATACCTATGGAGGTGGGTTTGTCTTTTGAGCCTTATGCACTATGGGGGTAGCAAGAGCCTTTGCCAGTATCCGAAAGCCCAGGGGTGACAGGTGCAAGCCTTCCCTAGCAAAGCATCGTGGCTTGTCGTGCATATCATCCCAAGCTGACAGGCATTGGATCCCCTTTGAATGACACCAATACTTAAGCCAATTGTTGAAATTGATCATCTTGTCTTCATATTGTGGCATCATTCTTGGTGAGGGTAAGATGCTACTCACGGTCAGGGTTATACCAGCCAGCATCCTTGGTTAAAAGAACAGAATCTGCCCGATCATGTTAAAGCAAGACTTTTAGATGCTCCATTACAACTGATACATTGTTTGGTGTTAAAGCAGAAGAGGTGTTGAAGAAAATGGAGGACAAAGCTAAATCTATGCAAACAATGAAGGATTTCTTACAGGTACAGCCTCCCAGATTTAGCAGGAACTGGCCTACAAAGAATTGGTCCTTTCCAGTGTCAGACAGGCCACAACGAGGCAGATCACAGCCCCAAGGCTCATACAGGCCTAAACAAAGGGGTGCTTCTACCTCCAAAAGTGGAGAGGAAAAGTCACAGCCATACAGGAAACAGTCTCGATGACTTCCCCCTGCCAGCACCAAGCACTTATCTTTTGGCAGCCCCTTTGAGGGGGGGGGGGGGACTAGCACTTTTTTCACAAAATTGGCACATGATCACCCAGGACAAATGGGTTTTAAATATCGAATCTCAAGGCTACAGGTTCCACTTTCACACCCTGTCAAGGACAAACGGTATGCCAGACCTGCCATGCAATCAATGGGCAGAGGCACAAAAACAAGTTTCATCTCTCATGGACATGAGAGCCATTCAGCAAGTACCACAGCAAGAGCAGGGACAAGGATTTTACTCAAGGCTATTCTTGGTACTCAGAAAGGAAAAAGCCTGGAAACCAGTACTGGACCTGTCTATCCTAAACACATACCTGGATATTCCAAAATTCAGAATGTTAACTCTGCAGCAGCTTCTGCCCATGCTGGGCAAGAAAGCTTGGCTTGTGACTTTAGACCTAAAAGAGGTGTACCTGCATGTCCCAATCCTGCATGTCCCAAATCAGACAGTCATGCAGAAGATACCTCAGATTTATAGCTGGCTCAATGCACTACCAATTCTCTGCACTGCCCTTTGGCTTATCTACTGCACCCATTGTCTTCACAAAATGCCTAGCACCAGTAATTGCATTTTGCAGACAGAGGAATACAAATATATCCCTACTTGGACGACTGCCTTATTCAAGCAGAGTACAAGGACATCCTACTACAGCATCTGGCATTTGTAAAAAGATTACTTACAGGTCTATGGTACACTGAAAAATGAAAAGAAATCAAAACTCGTACCCTCTCAAGAGATAATATTCCTGGGTGCAAGCTTAACTACAACTGCCCAGATGGCTTATCTCACGCCAGACAGACAACTGACTACTTATTTCAAAATGTTGGCAACAAAGACTCAGTTATCTGCAAGAAAACTTCTGCAGGCTTTGTACTTCATGGCATCCTGCATGCTACTAATTCCATATGCAAGACTGCATATGAGGAAACTTCAATGGTATCTAAAAAGTGTTTGGACTCAACATTGCCACAGCCTGGAAACAATAATTACCCTCATTCCCTGCCTGCAACAGGAGTTTCGATGGTGGGCAAAAGCCTGTCACCTCAACACGGCACAGCCATTCACCTTACCCACAGCCAGGCAGACATTGACAACAGATGCATCAGATTATGCCTGGGGGGCCCATATGGCAGGAAGATGTATTCAGGGCACATGGTCCGCAAGTCAAGTGCATCTACATATCAATCAAAAAGAGATGCTAGCTGTTCAGAATGCCCTGACAGCCTTCAAGGATACACTTCATCCAGGACAACTACTGATAAAGACGGACAGTACTACAGTCATGTGGTACATAAACAAGCAGGGGGGCACGCATTCCTACCCTCTCTGCAGACTAGCCATGAACTTGTGGGATACAGCCCTGACTTATCAAGTACATCTGCAAGCACAATTCCTGCCAGGAAGGATAAATACTCTGGCAGACGAACTAGGCAGAAACCTAATGGATCCCCACGAGTGGAAATTGGATCCACAAGTCTTCAGCATGATAACAAGGAACTGGGGGTGCCCGGACATAGACCTATTTGCCTCCCCTAACAACTGCCAACTATATAGATTTTGTACAAGGACTTGTCACAAGCAAGCATGGAAAGTGGATGCTCTATCTTTCAGCTGGAAAAAACCTAACGGTATATGCCTTTCCTCCTCTGCCTCTCCTCCCCAAGGTACTCTTCAAGGTCTGACAAGAGAAGCCAAAAATGATACTGATTGCCCCAGACTGGCCCCACCAGCACTGGCACCCAATCCTAAAGAGCTTGTCTCAATGCCCAGCTTGGACATTGCCTTAAATTCCTCACTTATTGACCCAACAAGAAAGTATGATACTGCACAGCCAACTCAGGACCTTAAACTTGACAGCATGGTGAATAATGTAGCCATTCAAGACGCACCTCTCTCTAAAGCAGTGATGGATGTTGTTTTGGAAGCCTAGCACCAGAAAATCTTCTGCAGAAAAATGGAAGAGATTCTGTGCTTGGAACCAAGCACAAGGTATTGACACGACTGTTGCAAATATTCCTCAGATTTTGCAATGCTTAATTGATTGGGGGCTGGATAAAGGCCTTTCCTTTTCATCAATTAAAATTCATGCCTCTGCCATTTCAGCTCATTACAATACAGAACCACCTATTTTTTCTCATCCATTACTAAGGCAATACCTCAGAGGGGCCAAAAACATAAGACCTCCAATGAGAGCACCAATACCTGCATGGGACCTCAACTGTGTCTTGGAAAAACTCACACTGCCTCCGTTTGAGCCAGCCTCTGCAGCTGATATAAAATTCTTATCCTGGAAAACAGCTCTGCTCCTAGCAATTACCTCTGCTAGACAAGTCACAGAGTTACAGGCACTCATGGCTGTGGAACCTTTTATCATTTTCCATCCTGACAGGGGTTCTCTAAGGACAAACCCTACATTTATGCCTAAGGTAGTGTCCAGTGTGGCCCTTAACCAAACAATTCATTTGCCTACTTTTTATCCAAACCCACAGAATAAGGGTGAGAGGCTTCTGCATTCTTTGGACATTCACAGGTAGCTACGCTTCTACTTGGACAGAACCAAAGCTTTCAGAAAAACTTCTAGTGGCATATGCTGCAGGATCACAAGGAAAGCCCATTTCAAAGCAAACTATTTCAAAGTGGATAGACCACTGCATTTGTTTCTGCTATTCACAGCATGGCAAATCAGTGCCTAAGGGCATTAGGCCACATTCAACCAGAGCAGCAGCCACTTCAGCAGCCTTCCTCAGAGGAGTACCAACCAAAGACATCTTAGAGGCTGCAACTTGGAGTTCAGTGCATACTCTTACAAAGCACCATCACTTACCTCTCTACTCTAAATCCAGGGCAGGCTTTGCCACTGCAGTTCTGCAGGGCCTGATAGCCTCTCCTAATCCTATTTAGCACCGGCCTCCCAACCTTAGCTTTGGGATTCAACCCAATTGTAATGACTGCAACAGTGAAACACGATGAACATAGTACAGTTGTGTACCCTACCATAAATGTAGATGTTCGAGTGTATTCACTGTTGCAGTCCAGGTTACCCTCCCACCATCCCTCTTTTTACCTTGCTGGGACTTATCTGTACTTCTCTATTCTATACAACCTATGTCGTGTATTTGCTTGTAGATGAAGGAAAAGTTGATTTTTGTATATGCATGCTTATTGGCATAATTTAGCCTACCATTTTAGGGGCACCTGACATCTGGGGCAAGAAAAACTGAAGAAAATGGCGTCGGCTGCATCTTTTATACCCCTAGCGCACTGACGTCAGGGAAGAGACGACAGCAACCGACGCCGGACCTAGACTTGGGGCCGACTGCAGGTAGCCTGCCCGCAGTATAACCCAATTGTAATGACTGCAACAGTGAATATACTCGAACATTTACATTTATGGTAGGTACACAACTGTACTTTTTTCCGATTCCCTATTTGTGACACCAGTTTTCTTCTGTAGGGGCATACATGCATAAAGCTGCTATCGAGTGCCACATGACTGATACCCACAAAGTTGCATTTGTACAAATAGCTGACTTTGGTTTGCAGTTGCCAGTATATTCAGTGCCTGAGTCAAGGTTTTCGGTTCTAGATCTTGCAGAACTCTGGTCATTCAGACCAGAAAAACACGACAGAAATGCTTGGATGGATTTGTCTTTTCCTCATGGGCTGCTTTTCCCTGAATCTCAGACATTGAGACTCCATATTCTGCCTAAACCGACTCCCTTCTAGAGGTTGCCAGCCTTGACTTTTCAGGATTTAAAAAAAAAAAATGAATAGACTGTTTTATTCAGTGGCAGGCAGCCTTGTGGAGCCACACACTGCTATTAGTTGCTGTGCATTCTACACAATAGAAAAAACTCATCTACCAAAAATGAGGAAGCAAAAGATTTAACTTCTCAATCAACAAATCAAAACAAGATTAGATTCTAATGTGTGTAATAAAGGTCAGAAATCCACAAAATAAACAAAATGTCTGAGAAAGTAACCCAAAAGAGAGGGAAGATAAACTGTTTGAGAATCAGGACCAGCAGTGGCGTAAAAATTCACAAGACCAAAAGAGATGGTTTCCATAGAAGGTTAAGTTAATCAAATGCAAGCAGAGATTTATATTAAGTAGGACATTTAGTATATAGCTGTTAACAACATGAAAATTCAAGTTAGAATATTTTCAGCTTATTCTGATGCTTTAGCCACCTTGCAGGCATCCAACCAAAATATAAAAGAAGACTGGTGGGAATGGATACACTTTAGGAGCAACTACAACAAAAACTTACTGAGCTAGAGGATCTCTCCTACAGATAAAATATTCATATAATAGCTGTTCTTGAATGAGTAGAGGGGTTTAATGGCTTGGAATTCCATGCAAAAATGCTTAGCAGAACATACGGAGCTTTTCTTTGACACTGTTTAACTGGAAACTGTTTAACTGGAAAGGAACCATTGTGTAGGTGCTGCACATGGTGCAGGTATTCTGAGACCTCTGCCAATACTGTTTAACATATTCAAGTTAAAGAAACAAATCCTTTCCACCTCATGGAAAAATGGAACCGTATATAGGGGTGGACAGATGAAGGTGTTTGCAGTCTGTGACTAGCTTTACCAGCAAGACTGAGACATATTCCTTCCCAGTGATAAAACAATGCCAGGAACATAAATTGCATTTTAAATATTTTTATCTGGCAATATTAAAGATCTTTTTTTTTTTTCTGTGTGTGAAAACATTCATTTAGCCATAACATGTCCAAGAAGATAGAAGAGAGATAGAACTTGAATAAAAACTTGAAGGGTAATGCTAAGGAAAAAGATTACTGAAAGTGTAACCACTGGGTAAAGTACTAAGAGTGAATGTTGACAAAGCGTTTTCCAATGTTCCAGTGAAATGGCAGAGAAAACAAGCCAAATGAAGGAACACTCCAAGAATCCTGCAAAGGCAATTGAGTCGAAAGAGATAAGGACAGAGGAGATTAAAACATTTGGGAGTATAAAAAAGGAAAGAGAGTAGCAATATAGCTCACGATTTCCAGAATAACTAGACTAGAGGAAGAGCATGAACAAAGTGGGCTTTGAGAAGACGTTGGTACCCAGCTACCCTTCTTCCAATGGGACAGTTCAGTCCAGTTACAAAAGGGCATAAATCTGGATTGTGACTAAAGGTATGCAGGCAATGGCATAGTGTCTACTATTGTATGTTAAAGAATGTTCTGGGCATGCTAAAAAAAATGGAACAGTTTGAGATGTTAATAAGAGCTGGTGTCATGGACTGTCTTCTTAGTGTCTTCATAGCAAAAGAAAGAAGGTGACAAAAGGTAAATTTCCACCCAGTATCTGTAGTAAATGGACAGTCTCTTAAAGTAAAACTGCAGTATGCTACTGTAATGTAAAGTAGAGGTAAATGCTGACTGGAAGAAATTTGGCCAGGGCACCAAGGAGCTTTCCCTACCCTTTTTTGATAAATGCTGTGGCATCTTTTACATCACATGAGCTACCAATGAAGCAAATGGTTAATTTAAATTTCATAAATCTGTAGCGTAATTTGTTTTGGGAACATTCCTACTCTGATTCCCAAAAACTATTTCAAACCATCCTGCCTCAGTCTCTTTCAGTTTTGGTGCAAGGTTTTAGGTAAAGACACATGCTTCAGTCTTTACCTAGCGGGTTGTCAAAAATGGCAGCCAGCTATTATAAAACATGAGTAGACTGCTACACTGGGCAGGCAGTTTATTGCAGAATGCAGCTTTTCCAATAGCTGTGAGCATTACAGCTTCTGATCAGATGTCTCTCTTCATCAGATTCAACCATTGGGTTATTGGATCTGACCTCAGTGGCTTTAGAAGCTGTGGATCTAGGGCTGTTGACTTCTTTACCTGTAAACCCTCTCTTCATCCAAGTGCCTCCAGTTTCATTTGCGCCTGATCAAGAAGGTCTTGTTTTCGAAGCCTGTGATTTACAGTGTTAAGTACTTTTTTTTTCTCTCTGCTTTTTTGGCCATCTGTTCCCTTACCCTCCCCTATTGTTTGTATGTAAACTTTAAAAAAAAAAAATATATATATATATATATATATATATATATATGTATATCTTCTAATATATCCTAATATTTTTGTATTCTTCCCTGTTCCTGTCTCTCTTCTGAATCAGAAAGTTCTTTTTAATATAGAAGTATCTGTTTTTTTATATTAGTTTGCTGGTGAGTACTTCTGCATTTGTTTTTTTTCCACAATACCTTTTCAATCTGTATGGCAGACAAGGTTCAAGGATTCAGTAAGTGTACAGTCTTCGGCCATAAGATCCCACTGTTGGACTTGTGCTCCATTTAAGTGTATTGCTTGTGGGTAGTCCATCCAGACAGTGTGATGCTTTTTCCTCTCTTGGTATCAGCGCCAGTCAGGGCCATAAAAAGAAACTTGTTTTAAAAGGTATAGTTCTTCAATTAGGAAAGTCTTCTCAGGCCTCAACAACTGCTGCTACTACTAGAGCAGCAGGTACCAGTATAGCTATCCACTAGCATGTCTGGATGTGATTGTGTGACTTTGTTAGAGGGCTGTAAGACTTCTTTCCTTAATGCTTCCTTTGACTCCACACTCTTTGGACCAAAGGTTAAGAAAACTCTCACCAGGTAAGACCCTTTCTACCATTGGAATACATTTGTGCATCCCTCAGCCTTCTCCAGTTATCAGAGGTGGCAAGATGATGTGGTTCAGGAAGTTTCAAAGGTTCAACCAGGACAGTCCTGTAGACAGGTCCTCCTGAGAAAGAGGGGGGAACAGTTTCATTGGACGCTTCCTTAGAGGCTGATGCAGACCATAACATTAAGGGTTTTGCAGTCAATTTTCCGAGAAATTCATCCAGCACTCCTGTAGGATTGCCGGACTGCTGCACTCTGGAGGCAGTCAAGGGATGCTTCTTCCTGCACTCTGAAGCCTTGCAGACCATCACATCAGACACTTGGTTTCTGTAGATAGTGACCAGAGACTATATAATACCCTTTGTTTCCCTTCCTTAAAGAAAAGGAGAATTGCCACAGTACCACACCATCAGATGAAATTTGCAACAGCAGAAGTACTACAACTGTTACAAAAAGAGTCATGCAACCCCCCCCCCCCCCCCCCCCCAAGAATCCGGAGTGTGCTCCAGGCTATTTTTAGTTCAGAAAAAGAAAGGGGACCTGTGGTGGATTTTCAACCTCTGTCATCTCTCAGTCAGTTTGTAAAATAGAAGAAATTCCAGATGGTCACAGTTCAGGCCATTCTACCTCTTTTGAGGAAGGACGATTGGATGTGCTCTGTAGATCACCAGGATGCCTGCTACAGTATCATGATTTCAAGGTCATCAAGGAGATTTCTTCTTTTCTGGCTGTGAACCAGCTGGACAGCAAACAGGTGTTCACGAAGTACATAGCAGTAGTCAAAGCACGTCGGACTGCTAGGGTTCCGGGCCTTCCCACACTTAGATGATTGACTCTTCATCTCACCAAAACAGAGATCTTACTGCTTCAGCAATAGGGCTTCTTCTCCAAGTTTCTTCAACATGTAGGGATCACAGTGAACTACTCCAAAAGCAAAGTGATACCCACACAGCAAATGTACTTCGTTGGATGCCATTTGAATATGAGCAACCAGATAACCACTCTCACAGGGTCCAGGATTTTATCTGTACAACAGACAGCCTTGTAAGTTCTTCAAAACCCCTCACCAACTGCAAGACTTCAGCTGCTAGGACTGATGGCTTTGCAGCAGCATTAGTTCCCCTAACCAGATACTACATGAGAATTCTTCAGTGAACCCTTTCGGTTTAGAGGTCCTAGTTCCTCCATCCTCTCTATGTGCAAGTTTGCCTAATGCCTGTGTGCAAGTCTCTCATCATGTGGTGGTTGACTTCCACACTCTCCTAGAAGGTTGGTCCTTTTTTTCACATCTTCCCATGGCCATAGAAGTCACAGATGCTTCCCTTCTGGAGTGGGGTGGGGAGGTCATTTTGAAGTGACTGCGGTGGTGGTGCTGCGGTAGCGATGTCGCCTCACAGTAAGATGTCCTGTTCGATTCTCAGCTAGAGCGTCTTCTGTGTGGAGACGTGCGTGAATGGGTGTACCTTCGTTGAAGGTTGTGCGTCAGGGCTGGCAACTCAGCACGTAAAAATCTACTGCCAATTATTAGCGGACCGGAGTTCTGCTGTGGCGACCCCTAACCGGGAAAAGCCGAAAGACACATCATTGTTTCAAGTTTCATGGTCAAACACAAGAGACCTCTCACCACATCAGTGTCTTGGAGATGTGGGCATTTATTTTAGCACTTGCAGGCTTTCTAGGGCACTGTCACCACTGATATGTGATATCTGTCCAGACAACATGTCAGTTGTCTGATACATAGCAAGCAGAACGGAACCTGTTATATCCTGTATGCCAAGAGGCCATGAGAATATTGCAGTGAGCGATGTCTTTTCATTGCTTTCTCATAGCAGTGCTTATCCCTGAGACTTTGTACGTTAGTTTACAGATTGAGCAAATCCATCCTCTTGCCTCATGAGTGGTCAGTCAAGTAGTGGTGAATAAGATCTTCAACAGGGGGGGGTCAGTCATGCTGCAGTCTTTTTGCTTCATACCTAAACTACAAGTGCAGCAATTACTTCATCCTAAACTCTCCTCAAGAACAGTCAATGAGAGATGATGCTGTTCCACAGTTGGCCTCTGGATCTTCTGTATGCCTTTCCCCCATTTCTTCCGATAACGTTTGTTCAGAAAGCTAGAAGGTGCAAGGCCAAACCTGTCCTCATTGCTCCTTTCTGGCCCTGGCAAGTGTAATTCCACTTCCTATGGCCTCATCTACTACATCCTCCCAGGCGCTGAACAACCATCAAGACCTTCTGACTCCACCATCCAGGCAGCCTCACTTGGACCCAGAGACACTGAAGTTAACTGTATGGTTCCTCCAATTTTAGCTGTGGCCAGAGGTACCAGGCTTTCCACTCAAGTGGTTCATATTTTGTTAGCCTGTCAAAAGTTGAGTACCAAAAATGTTTACTTTAACAAATGGGAGTGTCTCTATCTGGGCAGCTGCTAAGGGGATAGATCCCTTTTAGCTTCTCTTCCTTTCCTTCTAACCTTCTTGTCAGACCTTTGCCAAAATGTATCCAGCTTTTCAACAGTCAAAGTGCATTTAGCTGCTATTTCCAGTTTCCATATTGGACACAGTCAGGTGGCTGTAGCGTCTTTAAGATTTCAGAGGCCTTTCTAAAGGAAGCTTTCTTATCAAGACCTCCCATAAGAGATCCTGTTCCTCAGTGGGACATAACCGTCATGCTTCAAGCATTAACAGCCCCCCCCCCCCCTTTGAACCAGCAGCTTCAGCAGACTTTAAGTACCTTTCTTGAAGCCTGTTTTTCAGGTGGCCATCACTTCAGCTGAAAGGGAATTTCTGAATTAGAAGCACTTTCTTGTAAAATTTCTTACTTGATTTTCCATAAGGATAGGGTCTCTTTGAGAACGAATCCTATGCTCATTCCAAACATAACATTCAGAAATGAACATAAATCAAACCATTAATTTACTAGTATTCTTCAGTATGTGCAGGGGGAGTGCAGGGGGTCATAGCCCACATGCAGAATAGTAGAATTAACGTACCGTTGACTGTAGAGTTTAACAACAGTACATTAATGTGCATAGCAGGAGGTGAGTGACAGCACCTCCTGCTATGTTGAGTACATCGTACCATGGTCGTCGATGTATTCATTTTCGCTTTGGTTTACTTTTTGGCATTCCGGATTCAGCATTTCGGGTCGACATTCTAAACGGTCAACCAAAGCGGATTTGAAATGTCAGTATTAAACCTATATATATATATATATATATATATATATGTACACTGTGGGACAGATTAAGAAATGAGGACATAAGAGCAGAAGCCATAGTAGCTCCATTTGTAGAAAAGGTCAGAGAGAACTGATTACAGTATTTTGGGCACGTGCAGAAAAGCAGAAGACAATCTGGTGAAGATGATTTGGTGCAAACAGGAAGAAGTCAAGAGGAAATGAGGACATCCAGCAAAGAGGTGGATGAATTCTGAGAGAAGACTTGCAATAGTCAGGCCTGAGTGTCAAAGAAGGCAGGAAAGTAGCATTGAATAGAATGAGATGGCAACAGTTAACATGACACCCTGACCACATGTAGAAAGGGGGCGGGGGAGGTTGATGATGTACAAATAAATCACACGTCAAATTTCAGTTTTTTCACTGTTTGACTTTTAGAGAGTTGCAGTCAGTCCCACCCTTTATCAGAATGCCTCCTTTTCTGGAGGACCAATTGCAGAAATGTCCCTTTTCCTCATGGTAGTTCCAGGGGACGTTCAACATCTCCAATAGAAAGATAATGTTACTCCCAACTCTTTCTACTAGCCAAGAAATATGAGCCTTGGAAACAGGCTTTAGATCTGTCAGATCTCCAGCCTTTTGTTAAAATTTAAAAATTAAGTGCTTATCCAGCAGTCCTATTCTCCCCTCTCAGGACTTTCCCAACAAGTTGAATGAGGCTTATTTTCTTACCTCAGTTTGTGTGCAGCACCAGAAGTATTGCAGGTTCAGAGTTTAGGAGCACTGTTTTCAGTTTACATCTTTGCATTTTGGCTTTTTCTGTAGCACCGAGAGGGTTCACAGTAATTGGTACCCATGGTGGCATACCTGAGAGCAGAAGGGGTGCATATCTACCAATACCTGGAAGGTTGCCTCTGAAGGTTGGGGGTTTCTCTGTCTCCCCAAATCGTCTTACTGCTGATAAAACCAAATTCATTTCGGTTGGCATGGTAAACACGGAAAGCAAAGTATGTTTGTCAAAGGAGGAAGTCATCAAAAAGGAATCAGCTGATGTCAGTCTTCATTCATTCATGACAGTTTAGATGTCCTTCAAGGATGCATCTGCAGTCATCACATATGGGTTGTCCTGCCTCGGGCAGCCCTTCGGTCGGCCGGATTCCAAAGTCTGGGTCCGGCGTCGGCTGATGTCGCATTTTCCCCGACGTCAGAGCGCCTGGGGTATAAAAGCATCCGCCGACACCATCTTCCTCTGTCTTTCTTGCCGCGTGGTGCCCGAAGCAGAAGCAGTTCGCAAGTGCCGGTCGGCCAGCTCCTGTATTTCAGCTACCGAAGACTTCAAAAAGCTAAGTACCCCGTTGGGGACTCTTTCTTGCCTCAGCCGATGTCAGTTAAAGTTAATAATTGTTTGACTTGTGGGAAACAAATACCTCATAAGGATTTCCACTCTTACTGCCTCCCCTGCCTAGGCCCAGACCACGATGTCTCGGCCTGTTCAGCCTGCACTTCCTTCAACCAACGCACTCTTAGACGTCGGGCGGAGTTTGCAGAGGAATTCTTTGGGGCTAGTTTCTCGTATAAGATGCCGTTGGAGACTCCGACTTCGCATTTAGTTAAAAAACGGAAGGACAAGGACAGTCACACGCGGACCACGGTTTCAGCTGAAACCACGGCAAGGCCTACCGCGAGTGTCTCGGTCTTGGCTGAAACAGAGTCCTTGGTACTTCCAATTTCAGAAACCGCTCAACCGACTACCTCGGTCCCAGAGGCCCCGGCCGAGTCTGTTATTGAATTGCCAACAGAAACTGGTGTCCTGGAACCTTCCGACACCATTCCTTTAGACAAATCTATACCAGCACATGGTGCAGCCAGGCCTCCTGCATCCATGTCCATTAAGGCTTTCTCCAGGGATAAAGCTGCTAAACTTTCAAAAGCTTTGCCTCCCAAGGTTATCCCTCAGCGACCCTCTACAGGATCACAAATTCTAAGCTTAGCAGAGGATCTTATCTCCTTAATTAGGGGCTCTCAACCAGACAGGGGCTCTCAACCTCCTCCAGACAAAAGGCCCAGGGTTGATCCCTCTGATCCACACTCCTCAGATGAGGCCTCTGATGGCTCTACCTCTCGGACCACCAGGAGGAGGCTTATTCGGCCTATGAGGATTCTGATGCAGAGGAAATCTATTCCCTCGGCCTCCCCTCCTGAAGAGTTTTCCTTTGGGGAGACGCTACACACCATGAGAGAGCATTTCCAATGGCAGGGCCAGGAATTCTCTGATTCCAGGAAAAGATTAAGGACCTTTTTACATTTACCTCAGCATAGGCCTTTAGCTATTCCTCCTGTTTTGAATGTCATTGATGATGTGTATTCTGACTCTAGCACAACCCCTGATTCTCTTCCTCCGGCTCCTGCCAAACCCGATAGGTACTACAGGGTCCCGGACTCGCATCTTTACCTTTACAAGGCCCGCTCTGCAGATCCAGAAACTATTTCCCAGGGCCCAAAAGGGGTTGCAGCTGCCACTGCTAAAAATCCTCTCCCCTCTGAAAGGGAGACCAGAACTTTAGAGAGATGGGGCAAAAAAGTGTATACTTCTGCTACTCTTTCTATGAGGGCATTAAATTGTCAATTTCATATGATACAGTACCAAGAGTATTTGTTAGATGAATTGCATAAAAAGCTGTCTTCACCTGACCCCCTAGACCGCAAGTCACTTCAGGATTTGGTACATAACTCTCAGCAGGTTAGCAACCATTTCTTGCAATGTGGTTATGATGCATTGGAAGTTTCATGTAGGTCAGCTATGACTGGCGCAGTCATACGTAGGCATGCTTGGCTGAAGGAACAATCTCTGCCAGACCATGTTAAAGCAAAGCTGCTGGATGCCCCACTGGAAAAGTAAAAGTTATTTGGCTCCACAGCTCAGGAGGTCCTAAAGAAATTTGAAGAAAAAGCAAAATCAGTACAAACAGTCAAAGATTTTCTCCAAGTACAACCGCCAAGATTCAGCAGGAATTGGCCTTCCAAGAATTGGTCCTTTCCAGACACAGAGAGATTTCAGAGAGGCAAGAACAGGCGTGCTAGAGGTAGAGGACAAGCTAGAGGCTCCTACAGAGGACGTCAATGGCAACCTCCCAACCAGAGAGGTAATGCAGGTCTTTCAACTGCTGCACAAGGACAGGCTCAATGACTTTACTTTGACACCGCCAACCAGGGCTCAATTGGAAGCACCCTTGGGCGGAAAGCTTTCTTTATTTTCAGAAAATTGGCACAGTATTACAAGGGACAAATGGACACTACAAATAATAGACAAAGGATACAGGTTTCATTTTCACACATTACCAAAAAGAAAGGGCATGCCAGACCTGCCACAGAATCAAAGGGCAGAGGCTTTGAAACAAATCTCCAGCTTAATGCAAATGAAAGCTATAGAAAAAGTTCCTCTCTCAGAACAAGGCCAAGGATTTTATTCCAGACTATTCCTTGTTCCAAGAAAAGAAAAACAATGGAGGCCTATTCTCGACTTGTCCGCACTGAACACTTATCTCTGTACCAAAGTTCAAAATGCTGACTCTACAGCAGCTCCTTCCCATGCTGGGCAAGGGGTCTTGGCTGGTATCTCTAGACCTCAAGGAGGCATACCTGCATGTCCCTATCAGACAAAGTTGCAGAAGACACCTCAGATTTCTTGCAGGGTCAGAGCATTATCAATTCTCAGCATTGGCCTTTGGCTTATCTACTGCGCCCAGAGTATTCACAAAATGCCTGGCATCAGTAATTGCACACTGCAGACTTCAGGGGATGCAAATATACCCATATCTGGACGACTGCCTAATACAAGCGGACAGCAAACAAACTTTGGTAAAACACTTGAATTATGCCATTCACCTACTTCAGGCCTTGGGATATACAGTCAACTTTCACAAATCAAGACTTGTTCCATATTAAAGAATAACCTTTCAGGGTGCAGATCTAGATACAACCACCCAAATGGCCTTCCTTACAGAAGAAAAACAAAGTCAACTACCAGATTACTTCAAAAATCTGACAAGACAAACCCAGCTGACTGCAAGGAAAATCCTGCAAGCCCTGGGTTACATGGCTTCTTGCATACTTCTGATTCCGCAAGCAAGACTACATATGAGGAAACTACAATGGTACCTAAGGAGTTTATGAACTCAGCACAGTCACAGCCTGGAAACTTTGATACCACTCATTCCATGCCTTCAAAAGGAATTTCTGTGATGGGCTCAAGCAAGCCAGTCAAACAGGGGTCTGCCTTTCAGCAAACCAATAGCCACCCAAACCATTACAACAGACGCTTCAGACCATGGATGGGGAGCGCACATGGAGGGAAGATGCATTCAAGGTCTATGGACACAAAAAGAGCTATTCATGCACATAAACCAACAAAAGGAAATGCTGGCAGTGATACATGCAGTCGAAGCCTTCAAACCCTTTCTGCATCATGGCCATCTGTTAATAAGGACAGACAACACCACGGTTATGTGGTACATAAACAAGGAGGCACCCATTCCTATCCTCTTTGCAGGCTGGCAATGAATCTATGGGAACTTTCCCTGAAACTCAATATACAGCTACAATCCCAGTTTGTGCCAGGAAAAGACAATATACTGGCGGACAGCTTAAGCAGAAACATCATGGATGCACACGAATGGATGCTGCACCCAGACATCTTTCTACAGATAACACAATCATGGGGGAGACCGGACTTAGATCTTTTTGCCTCCCCCCACAATCATCAACTAAACTGCTCAAGGACATACCACCCACAAGCATGGAAAGTGGACGCCCTCTCTTTCAGCTGGAGAACTCTTAACAGTGTATGCATTTCCACCTCTCCCATTAATGACCAAGGTTTTACTAAAGATCAGGACAGAGCAGCCAAAGGTGATTCTGATAGCTCCGGACTGGCCAAGACAACACTGGTATCCACTATTAAAGAGCATGTCACGTACGAAACCATGGCCTCTTCCTCTATGGCCACTGTTACTGTCACAACACAATTACAAGACTCTGCATCCCAACCTGGAAACCTTGCAACTAACAGCCTGGAAAATACCTCGACTCCTCCTCAGGACAAGCTATCCCAGAGAGTGAAAGATATTATTATGGAAGCTCGCCGGCCTTCCACAAGAAAGGCATATTCAGCAAAATGGAAAAGATTTCACATTTGGAACACCACAAAGGGCCTAGATGCGACAGTGATGAGCATGGCACATATCCTGGAATACTTGGCAGAAATGCTCCACAATGGTCTGTCTTACTCTTCCATTAAAATACATGCTTCAGCAATTTCTGCAGAGTACAATGCAGATCCGCCTGTCTTCTCTCATCCTCTCTTAAGACAGTTTCTAAGCGGGATAAAAAAATATCAGTCCTCCAAGAAAACCACCTCTACCTACTTGGGACCTTAACTTCGTGTTGGAAAAACTAACACTGCCTCCCTTTGAACCAGCAGCATCTGCAGAACTACAGTTCCTGTCTTGGAAGACTGCTTTCCTTCTGGCCATAACCTCAGCAAGAAGAGTATCTGAGTTACAGGCCCTTATGGCAGTACAGCCCTTTCTTATTTTTCATCAGGACAGAGTTTCACTAAGAACCAATCCTACATTTATGCCAAAGGTGGTATCCAGGGTTTCATTAAATCAAGCTATTCATTTACCTACCTTCTTCCCAAATCCACAAAACAAAGGGGAGAAACTTCTGCACACTCTGGACATACACAGACAGTTGTGCTACTACTTGGACAGAACTAAAGTTTACAGAAAAACTGACCAGCTGTTGGTTGCATATGCTGCTGGAACACAAGGAAAAGCAATTTCCAAACAAACAATTTCAAAATGGATAGGGAATTGCATTCGTTTCTGTTACTCCTGTCATGGAAAAACTGTGCCAACTAACATTAGACCTTATTCCACGAGAGCCACAGCCACCTCCACAGCCTTCTTAAGAGGGGTGGCTACCAAGGGCATTTTAGAAGCTGCTACATGGAGCTCCGTGCATACATTTGCCAAGCATTACAATTTACCTTTATATTCCAGATCCAGAGCAGGCTTTGCTACAGCAGTCCTGCAGGGCATTTTAGCTACACCATCCTTTTCATAATTCCTCCACCCCCAGATTGGCTATGGTATTCTACCCATATGTGATGACTGCAGATGCATCCTTGAAGGACATAGTACAGTTTTGTACCTACCATAAATGTAGATGTCTGATAGGTATGCATCTGCAGTCAGGTTTACCCTCCCTCCTTCCCCTCTGTGGTATTAATTGGGTGCTTACCCCTCTAATAGCTAGCTGGGGGGATCTATTATGGTGTATTTGTTTTTATATTATTGTGCATGTTTGGATTTTTAAATGCATCTCTCCAGATTTAGCCTTCCTTAGAGGGCACCTGGCATCTGGGGCAAGAAAAACTGAGGAAGATGGCGTCGGCGGATGCTTTTATACCCCAGGCGCTCTGACGTCGGGGAAAATGCGACATCAGCCGACGCTGGACCCAGACTTTGGAATCCGGCCGACCGAAGGGCTGCCCGAGGCAGGACAACCCATATGTGATGACTGCAGATGCATACCTATCAGACATCTACATTTATGGTAGGTACAAAACTGTACTTTTCGGTTCTGACCTCTGAACCGACTCTGCCGATTTAACAAGCTCGCACCAGCCAAAAAACTGTCGAGCTAAGTTTACCCATAGTGCCCCTCTTCCCTTCCTTTCAGATTGACTTTGCCACATAGAGTTTCAAGATGCATCAGGCCTGTTCTCAAGCTATGCGTTATATTTTTTTTTTTACTTTATTTCGAAGAATTTGATACTTCTCTATCTAAAATCTCTTGTAAGTCTTAGTTGCGCTTTTATATTTAGTTTATTTTGGGGTCTGTCTGTTTTTTCTCCTTGTTACCCTTTTTCTGGTATTTCTTCATACCATAGCTGGTATAGGCCCCTCCCTTTCCTCTTACCTTTAGGTAATCTCTAATACCATTGTTGGTATTCTTCCCTACCACATTCTCTTACCATGCTGGGTGTACCTGTATTACCATTGTTGGTATTAAAAAAACAAAAATCTTTTTCAATTACTGTGCATGTCTGTGATCATGTGAAAGACTGTCTGGTGATTTGTGCTTGTTAAAATAGCTGACAAAAAAGGTACTACTGGCTTTAAATAGAGTAACAAATGTGGCAGGAAAATGCCCAATTCCGATGGGCATCTTTCCTGCATATATTGTTTAGGAGTCCCACATTTGCAGGTCCAACCTCCTTGTGAGCTTTGTAAGGGCTTTAGTGCCTCCACCTTAGCAGAGCATATGAATACACTAATTTTAAAGGGTTTATTAAAAACCCCTTTTTTGGAGGCTTTATCTGAGATGTAGCTGTCAAAACCTCCTAGGAAAGAATCAAAGAGAAGGAGTTGCACGGTCCCAACCTCTCCTCATTCACATGAATCAAAAACATCTAAAGCCCAGGTTCATACTGAACCAAAGACTGAACGGCTGAAATTGGCACCAACATCTGTCTCTGCACCGGAGCCCAAGACCTCCCTCCACGGTGCTGTCTTTGACCATGGAACTGACTACAACTACCGCCACAGTACTGACCTTTTCCACAGTACCACAGACCCTCTTGGCACCCAATAATAGCTTCTCCCTTGAAATTGATCACTCCTCCTGCATCACGACCTTCTAGTCATTCAACCATGGTGCCGAAGGTCAAAACACTAGCTACAACTCAATATTCCCCATCCATTGACCCTTTTGTTGGACAGCAGCTCAGTCCATTTATTGACTGGCCAGAATCTCCTTCGGGGATGTCCATTCGTTCCACCAAGAGCCTTTCAGAGCTTGATGTAGTGAGACTTTTGTGGATCAGCCCTTAGCGACCAGAGGCGTTCCAACCCATCTAGGACCTTCCTCCCACCCGGAGCCGAGGTTTTTTCTCCACAGACTCCATTTTGTCTTCCTTCTTCAACCTCCCCACAGGATTTGGAGCCCTTGATGCCGACACCCCTCCCAGTGCCAGCTTCTTTGGTACCGTTGGTGGATCTCACCATGGTTCCGGAACCTACTCTGTGGACCTCTGCTTAATTGGAGCCGACCCGCCCACGGGACTATGACTTAGCTGCCAGAACCAGGATCCTTAGTACGGCACTGATTTTTTTTTTTCCCACAGTGCTATCTACAGTTCTGGTTGCTTTGGCAGCTGTGAGTCTTCTCATGGCTCCTTCTCTGGAGGTGGGGTCATTGGAGTGGTGTGTGACCCTGGTTCTGAGGTTGTCTTTCTCGGTTCTGGGCTGTCATCCCTATTCAGGTGGGCCTGCCTTCCAGATTATGGAGAGAGCGCTCACCTCAGAAGGCTCACAGTTGGCACCCTCAGCGCCAGAATGTTATATATACTTGTCCTCTGGATCACAGGTGTCACAGTCTTCTAGACTGGGGCAGCGGGCATGGGGGCAGCAAGATACCCTACCGCAGGGTACTCTCTCTTCGAAGTCCTCTTCAGACCTTCCTCCTGATGAGCCACCCTGTAAGAGATTGTGCAGGAGGAAGCACATTGATTTACCTGAGAAATCTCTCACCGAAGATACAGATTACAATGAAGGGGAAGTGTCTCCACGGTCCCTCCTGAAGATGTTTCTTTTGGAGACATCCTATAATTCTTAAAACAAAGGGGTAACTGGAAGGAATCTGTATTTTTGCAGGCTTTCCGTGCCCGACCCTCTACTTCCTGTGTGAGTTGGTCAGGCTCTTCGTGCAGCGTACTTAGAAGGCCTGTCATACTGTGGAGCCAATCCCCTGGACGTCTGACCCTCGAGGAACAACCACACTTTTCCAAGGGTTTGGCAGTAGATGCTATGGTGGTGGTGGTGCCACGAAGAAGGAACTTAGAGTCCTGTTGTCCATCCTCCAAACCGAGAGTCTTGGGCGTTGGACAGATTAGGGAAGCGTGTTTATGCTTCAGCGACCTTTGCCATAAGGTCATTGAATTATTTGGCACATTTTATCCATCTTCAAAGGGACCTGATCACAGAACTCTTGGGAACCTTAGCAGAAGCAGTCTCTGATGAGGTATGCAACAAGGTTGACTCCCATCTTGCCACCCTAGAGTCCATCTCTAACTCTTCCATACTGTTGAGTCCACATACAACCGAAGGGGGCAGCCAGAGCAGCGAGTGCAGGCATTGAGATGTCACGCCTGGATGTGCTTGTGCGTCTTTGCGAATCCCTTCCAGTTTTCCTTCATCAGTGCTCCTGTTGATGGTTCTTCTCTGTTTGGCCCAAATGTTAGACACATTAGCCAGGTGTGAGAAGGACAGAAAGACCCTGTCTGCTGTGTGCATACATTTTTGTACTCCTCAACAATCCTATTCTAGGAATCAGAGAAGTGGAAAGATGTGGTTCAGGAAGTCCCAAGGTCCTTTTCATGACACACATGGCAAGTTTTCCACCCTGGGCAGAGGGGGGAACTAATCAGGAATACTCCCCTCCCGTGGCAGGGAGGCCCATGTAATCAGGGTTCCAGGGATTCCTTCTCTGGGCAGCCCTATCAGCACTCCTGAATAGTGGTCAGGTCGTCAGGGGTATAAAACATGCAGCCGACGCCATTTTGTTCATTCTTTCTTGCTGCGCGGTGCCCAAAGCAGAAGCAGTTCGCAAGTGCCGGTTGGCCGACTCCTGAAATTGTCGTATTAGAGTTTTAGAACAGAAGTCTTCAAATTAAAGCTAAGTACCCCGTTGGGGAAACTTTTTCTTGCTCCTTACCGATGTCAGTAAAAGTTAATAATTGCATTACTTGTGGGAAGCAAATACCTCATAAGGATTTTCATTTATACTGTATTACTTGCCTAGGCCCAGATCACAATGTACCTTGCTGTGGTTTTGTGCTAGATTTAACCAACGCACTATTAAGCGTTGGTAAATGTTTGCTTTTAAATATTTTGGTTCGAGATTTAATTATCCTGAAATGTCATCGGTTAGCAATCCGACTACCGGACTACACAAAAAATGCAAAGAAAAAGACAGACTCAGACTGTCGAGGTCCAAAACCGACGACAAAGCTTCTCCTAAGCCAGTCGCCAGTACTCAGTGAGGCGCTTTCGCAGCCCCTGATACCTGCTACTTTTGAGTCGCAGGCCTCTACTGAGACCCATTTGGAATCCGGTATACCGCGAGATTCTCAGAGTATTGAAACCGCGGATGTGTCTCCCTTGGATGGGTCCGGAGCCGCTAAGCAGGCACTGGCTTCTGAGGGTTTTTTCAGGCCTCAACATTTTTATATTAAACTGATGCCAGCAACAAAAAACAAGGTCAAAAACATCTTCTATGTCTAAAAATTCGACGCATGAGCCATGGGCTCAGGCCCCTATGCCTAAAAAACAAATGATCAAAATGGCTGAGGATTTAATTACCTTAATCATGGGTTCCCAACCCCCCCCCCCCCCCCCCCCCCCGCTAAGAGGCCTAGGCAAGGCATCTTCAGATCAGGTTTCCATTTCTTCTGATTCCTCTTCTGATCAGGAATTTTCTATTCCACCCTATGAGGATTCTGATGCAGAGGAGTCCATCCCATCTGCATCTCCTCCTGAGGATTACTCTTTTGCAGATACTTTGCATACCTTAAGGGAACATTTTCACTGGGAGAGTCAGGACATCTCTGAATCAAAAAAAGAGGCTTAGGGATTTCCTTCTTCCTCTTCAGCATAGGCCTTTGGCAATACCTCCTGTATTAGACATTGTTGATGATGTCTTTTTGGAATCAAGCATGGCTCCTGATTCCCTGCCTCCGGCTCCTAGTAAGCCAGACCGGTATTACAGGGTTCCTGACTCCCACAAATTTCTATTCAAAAATCCTGCTGCTGATCCTGACACTATTTCTCAGGGTCCCAGTGGTGTAAAGGCCTCTACAGCCAAAAATTGTACCGCCTCTGATAGAGATTCCAGGGCACTGGATAGATTGGGAAAGAACGTTTATACGTCTGCAACCTTGGCAATCAGGGCCTTAAACTGCCAATTTCATATGCTTAACTATCAACAGCATGTTATGGGCTTACTGAAACAGAAAATGATGTTGATTTCTGATTGTGTGGAAAATAGAGTTAAGGAATTATTGCATTCAGCAGAACAGGTTGGAAAGCATACTTTGCAATGTGGTTTTGATTCCTTGGAGGCCTCTTGTAGGGCCGCTGTTACTGGATCTGTGATTAGAAGGCATGCCTGGCTCAAGGAGCAAAACCTGCGTGATCATGTTAAAGCTAAATTGTTGGATGCCCCTTTGCAGCATGATATTCTGTTTGGTAATAAGGCAGAAGAGGTTTTAAAGAAAATGGAAGACCAAGCTAAATCTATGCAAACTGTAAAAGATTTCTTGCAGGTGCAGACACCCAGGTTCAGTAGTCACTGGCCTACAAAAAATTGGTCCTTTCCTGTGTCCAACAGAGCTACTCAAGGCAAATACAGGCACTCAAAAGGCTCCAGATACCAATCACAGGGTTCTTACAGGTCAAAGCAATGGGGTGCTTCCACATCCAAATCTGGAGGAAACAAAGCACAACCCTACAGTAAGCAGTCTCAGTGACTTTCCTCTAACATCACCAAGCACTTATATTTTGGCAGCCCCCTTGGGGGGAAAACTAGCACTTCATGCTCAAAATTGGCAGTTAATTACCCAGGACAAGTGGGTACTAAACATAGTATCCCAGGGGTACAGATTTCATTTCCATACTTTGCCAATTCCAAATGAATGGCAGGATCTACCACAAAACCAGTGGGCGGAGGCCCAGAAACAACTCATGTCCCTCATGGATATGGGGGCTATTCAACCGGTACCAGAAAAGGAAAAAGGACAAGGTTTTTATTTAAGACTTTTCCTGGTACCCAGAAAAGACCATTCATGGCGTCCAATACTGAACTTATCGATCTTGAACACGTTCCTGGACATTCCAAAATTCAAAATGCTGACTTTACAACAGCTACTGCCTATGCTAGGCAGGAATGCTTGGTTAGTAACTCTAGACTTAAAAGAGGCGTACCTGCATATCCCAATAAGGGAATCATGCAGAAGATACCTCCGCTTCAAAGCAGGTTTTTTGCATTACCAATTTTCTACGCTGCCCTTTGGCTTATCTACTGCGCCCAGGGTCTTTACAAAGTGCCTGGCACCAGTAATTGCATTCTGCAGACAAAGAAGCATTCAAATCTATCCTTATCTGGATGACTGTCTCATTCAAGCAGAGGGCAAGGACACTCTTCTTCAACATCTGGCATTTGTAAAAAGGCTTCTAGCACGCCTAGGGTACACCATAAATGAAAAGAAATCACAACTGGTACCCTCCCAAATAATTACATTGGGTGCAAGCTTGAATACAACTGCCCAGATGGCTTACCTCACGCCAGACAAACGAAGGCAACTGACAACATACTTCAAACAAATGGCGACAAAAACCCAATTATCTGCAAGACAAATTCTGCAGGCTTGGGGGTTCATGGCATCCTGCATTCTACTAATTCCATATGCGAGACTGCATATGAGGAGTCTTCAGTGGTACCTAAAAAGTTTATGGAGTCAACATTATCACAGTCTGGAAACATTGATTCCCCTCATTCCCTGCCTACAACAGGAGTTTCTTTGGTGGGCAGAGACATGTCACCAAAACAAGGGACTGTCATTCACTCTACCCCCTGCCACCCAAACCCTAACTACAGATGCATCAGACTATGCTTGGGGGTGGCCCACCTGGCAGGGAGATGCATTCAGGGCAAATGGAGCCCAAACCAAATGCATCTGCATATCAACCAAAAACAGATGCTAGCTGTTCAGAACGCTCTGACAGCCTTCAGGGACTTGCTTCATCCAGGACAACTACTGGTAAAGACAGACAACACCACAGTTATGTGGTACATAAGCAGGGGGTACACATTCCTACCCCCTTTGCAGATTAGCCATGGCCTTGTGGAACACAGCCTTGACTTAACAAATACATCTTCAAGCTCATTTCCTGCCTGGAGAGCAGAGTACTCTGGCAGATGTCCTAAGCAGAAATCTTATGGACCCGCACGAAGGGAAACTGGATCCACAAATCTTCAGCATGTTAACATAGAAGTGGGGGAAACCAGACATAGATCTGTTTGCCTCTCCCCAAAATTATCAGTTGGACAAATTCTGCACAAGAACTCATTACAAAAAAGCATGAAAAGTGGATGCCTTATCCTTCAGCTGAAAAAAACTATCAGTCTATGCATTTCCCCCTCTGCCTGTACTCTCCAAGGTCTTACTAAAAGTCAGACAGGAAAAACCAAAAATGATCCTAGTTGCTCCAGACTGGCCCCGCCAGCATTGGTACCCACTTCTAAGGAATATGTCTCAGCTTCCTCCATGGTACTTGCCTCAAATACCTCATCTACTGTCTCAGCAGAACTATCAAATTCTGCACACTCAGCTCCAAACTCTGAATCTTGCAGCATGGCTGATCAACTAATTATTCAAACAACACCTCTCAATAAATCTGTGATGGATGTCATTTTGGAAGCCAGAAGGCCTAGTACTAGAAAATCTTATGCTGAAAAATGGAAGAGATTCTGTGCTTGGAACCAAGCACAAGGAACAGACACAGTAAAGCCCAATATTCCTCAGATTTTACAATATTTGACTGAGATGCTTGACAAGGGCCTATCTTTTTCTTCAATAAAAATCCATGCATCTGCCATCTCTGCTCATTACAACCCAGAGCCTCCCCTCTTTTCTCATCCTCTGCTTAAACAGTATCTTAGAGGGGCCAAAAATGTAAGGGCTCCCAGAAGATCACCAACTTCTGCATGGGACCTCAATTTTGTGCTGGAAAACTCCCCCTGCCACCTTTTGAACCAGCAGCTACTGCAGATATAAAATGTCTGTCTTGGAAAACAACTTTTCTCTTGGCAGTCACTTCAGCAAGAAGGGTTTCAGAACTACAGGCTGTCATGGCAGTGGACCCTTTTATTACATTTTACCCGGACAGGGTGTCCCTCAGGACCAATCCTTCTTTTATGCCTAAGGTGGTATCCAGTGTGGCTCTTAACCAGACCATTCACCTGCCACCACTTACCCAAATCCGCAGAACAAGGGGGAGCAGATTCTGCATTCATTGGATGTACACAGGCAACTAAGATTATACTTAAACAGGACCAAATCTCTAAGAAAGTCTGAAATTCTACTGGAAGCATTTGCTGCAGGGTTTGAGGGGAAGTCTATATCAAAGCAGACTATTTCTAAGTGGATAAGTCACTACATTCGTTTTTGCTACTTGCACCATGGTAAACCTGTGCCCAAGGGGATCAGATCACATTCTACCAGGGCTGCCTCTACTTCAGCAGCTTTTCTCAGAGGGGTTCCAACCAAAGACATTCTAGAAGCTGCTACTTGGAGCTCTGTTCATACCTTCACAAAACATTATCATTTGCCTCTCTCATTCAAATCCAGGGCAGGCTTTACCACTGCAGTTCTGCAGGACCTTATAGCTGCTCCTAATGCTGTTTAGTTCCATCCTCCCTTCCATAGATTTGGGATTCTACCCAAATATAATGACTGCAACAGTGAAACACGAAGAACATAGTACAGTTGTGTACGCTTACCATAAATGTAGATGTTCGAGTGTATTCACTGTTGCAGTCCGGGTTACCCACCCACCATCCCCCTTTCTATACCTTTTTCTTTCCTTCACTATACACAAAAGCCTTTGTGGTGTATTTGCTTTTAGATGAAGGTACAGTTTGTGTTTCTAAAAGCGCATTTATATATTTTTACTGTTTATTCATATATATATATATATATATATATATATATATATATATATATATATATATATATATTATTTATTTATTTATTTATTTTTTGCTCCCCATTTGGGGGGCACCTGACATCTGGGGCAAGAAAACCTGAATAAAATGGCGTCGGCTGCATGTTTTATACCCCTGATGACGTGACGTCATGGAAAAAGAGACAGCAACCGACACAGGACCCAAGACTTTGTTATTCAGGCTGACTGAGGGCAACCTGCCAGCAGATTACCCCAAATGTAATGACTGCAACAGTGAATACACTCGGAACATCTACATTTATGGTAAGTGTACACAACTGTACTTTTTGATTACTGCCCTTTGGTCTCTCCACAGCCCCCAGAGTGTTCACCAAATGTGTGGAAGTAGTAACAGCTCACTTGAGACTGCAAGGATTCCGGGTGTTTCCATATTTAGACAATTGGCTCATTACTGCCCCCACCAGGCATCTACTGCTTCCCACCTTCTATTACACCCTACAACAGGCAGGACTCCTAGGTATCTCAGTAAGCAAAGAGCAGTCAAAACTGGTACCCACTCAAAACTTAGAACTCGTTGCAGCAACATTCGACAGAAAATCGTATCTATTTGCCCTTCCTCATTACAGATTACAAAGGTTAAGGTCTCTGCTCCAAGTAATACCCTCTCAGGGCAAAGTTCCAGCTCACTTACTCCATCAACTACTAGGGTCAATGGCAGCAACAATTGTCCTAGTTCCTCTGGCGAGACTCCACATGAGGCTGCTCCAATGGGTCCTAGTGTCACAATGGTCTGTATAAAAACATGCCATGTCTCACCCAGTCTGCATAGAAAACTGTTGCAAGCAGGATCTGAATTGATGGATGAAGCCAGAAGAGGAGTTATGGAGTCACCCCTTTTCACCCCCTCAACCCAAGCCCATAGTGAACACGGACGCGTCCCTGATGGGGTGGGGCACTTTCAGGGAAATAGGGTCCAAAGCACTTGGCCCCCCTTAGAAGCCAGTTTGCATATCACTGTCCTAGAACTGAGGCCGGTGCTTCTGGCATTGCAAGGATTCTGCCCTTCTTTCGGGGAGAATTTCTGTCCAGTAAGCAGCATGGCCGTCTGGTATGTCAACAAACAGGGAGGAACCAAATCTTACCAGTTACCGTCGGGAAGTCATGAAAGTATGGCAATGGGCAATAGCCTCCAACTGCTTCCTGATAGAAATGCACATTCCCGGGAATTCCATCGTGATTGCGGACAAACTGAGTAGATGCATTCTCCTCCATTACGAGTGGTCTCTCAATCCCATGGTAGCGACGGAGATTTTTTGTCATTGGGGTCAGCCTTGCTGCAGTCTATTTGCATCTCCCATGAACCACATATGCAGCAGCTACTTTGCCCTAATTCCCCTTCAGGGGGAGTCCCTGAGGGATGTTCTTGTACACAATTGGTCCCCGGGACTGCTTTATGCCTTATCTCCTTTTTCCCCTGATACCACAGTTTTTAAAGAAAGCGCAATGGTTGAGAAGCAAAGTAATCTTATTGGCCCCACCAAGTCTGGCTCCCCTTTCTTTGGCCTTACCTAGTTCATCACCCATGGACTCTGGACCCAACTCCGGGACTGCTGTCTCATGCACAAGGGCTGGTCTATCTCAGCCTACCAAGTCTCAAGCTGACCGCTTGGTATCTCCATTTCTGGTAATTGCCAGACAGAATAATCTATCTTCCCCAGTACAAAAGATATTTCTGGCTTCCCATAAAGCGTCCACCAGGAAAATTTATCATAGTAAGTGGAATATTTGTAATCTGGTCTCAGGAAAAAGAACTTGACCCCTTTTCAGCCCCGATTAATAAAGTGTTGGAATATTTGTCAACCTTACTCCATTCAGGAGCCTCAGCTTCTACTATCATAGTCCATTTAGCAGCTATTTCAAATTTCCATAATGACTTCAACAATTTTTCTTTAATATGTCACCATCTCTGCAAAACGTCTTAAAGGGAGTCATGCATTTAAAACCACCTTTTAAAGAACCTATTGAACCTTGGAGTTTGACGTTAGTTCTGCAAACTTTGATTCACCAACCCTTTGAGACAGCAGCCACCTGTGATAAAGTTCATTTAATGGGCATAACAGATGCCCAAAATTGAGGGCCTGTCCTTTGCTCCACATGAACCATACCAGCTGCTGACAAACCAATAGCATGTACTTCAGGTGTTAGCCCCATACTGCTGCACTAAAGGACCAGGGTAGAGAAAGTGGTGTCCTTCACAAAGAAAGCTGCACATCAGACTAAAGGATGTGCTGGCAGTGGGTCCTAGTCATTCACATCAGTCATGAATTGAAAGTAAATGGGGAGATGTTCTTCGTGTTTCACTGTTGCAGTCATTACATTTGGGTAATTTGCTGGCAGGTTGCCCTCAGTCAGCCTGATTAACAAACTCTTGGGTCCTGCGTCAGTTGCTGTCCCTTCTTCCATGACATCAGGTCGTCAGGGGTATAAAACATGCAGCTGACGCCATTACATCAGTCTTTCTTGCCGCGCGGTGCCCGAAGCAGAAGCAGTTCACAAGTGCCAGTCGGCCGACCCCTGAAATTTTCATTTTTGAGTTTCAGAACCGAAGTCTTCCAACTAAAAGCTAAGTACCCCGTTGGGGAAACTTTTTCTTGCTACTTAACCGATGTCAGTAAAAGTTAATAATTGCATTACTTGTGGGAAGCAAATACCTCATAAGGATTTTCATTTGTACTGTATTCCTTGTCTAGGCCCTGATCATAGCATACCTTGCTGTCGGTTTTGTGCTAAATGTAATCAACGCACTATTAAACATCGATATATTTTTGCTTCTAAATATTTTGGATCACGATTTAACTATCCAGAAATGACGTCTGTTAGCAATCCGACTACCGGAATACCTAAAAAACACAAAGAAAAAGACAGAGACAGACCGTCGAGGTCCAAAACTGATGACAACTCTTCCCCTAAGCCAGTCGCTAGTTCACCGGTACTCAGTGAGGCACTTTCTTAGCCCCTGATACCCGCTACTTTTGATTCGCAGGCCTCTACTGAGACCCATTCGGAGTCCAGTATGCCGCGAGATGCTTTAAGTATTGAACTCGCGGATGTCTCTACCTTAGATGGGGCTAGAGCCGCTGTGGAGGCTTTAAACTGTCAATTTAATATGCTTAAATATCAACAGCATTTCATGGGACTACTTAAACAGAAAATTATGTTATTCTATGACTGTGTGGAAAATAAAGATTTGCAGGATTTATTACATTCAGTTGAACAAGTTGGAAAACATACTTTGCAATGTGGTTTTGATTCCTTGGAGGCCTCTTGCAGGGCTGCTGTAACTGGATCTGTACTAAGAAGGCATGCTTGGCTCAAAGTGCAAAATCTGCCTGACCATGTTAAAGTAAAATTGTTGAATGCTCCTTTACAACAGGATCGTCTCTTCGGTAATAAGGCTGAAGAAGTTTTAAAAAGATGGAAGATAAAGCTAAATCTATGCAAACTGTGAAAGATTTCTTACAAGTGCAGCCTCCCAGATTTAGTAGGCACTGGCCTACTAAGAACTGGTCCTTTCCAGTTCCCTCGCGAGCTGCTCAAGTCAAATCCAGACATTCCTAAGGCTCCAGGTTTCAGTCACAAGAAACTTTTAGAACAAAACAATGCACCTCCACCTCAAAATCTGGAAACAACAATGCACCTCACCACGGTAAACAGTCTCCATGACTTTCCTCTACAATCACCAAGCACTTATCTTATAGCCGCCCCTTTGGGGGGAAAACTGGCACTTCATGCACGCAACTGATTACCCAGGACAAATGGGTTTTAAATACAGTATCCCAGGGATACAGATTTCATTTCCACACGTTGCCAATCCCAAACGGATGGCTAGGTCTGCCCCCAAATCAGTGGGCAGAGGCCCAAAAACAAGTTCTGTCCCTTATGAATATGGGGGCTATTCAACCTATACCAGAAGAGAAAAAGGGACAAGGTTTCTATTCAAGACTTTTCCTGGTATCCAGAAAAGACAAATTGTGGCGTCCAATTCTGGACTTATCCACTCTAAATACATTTCTGGACATTCCAAAATTTAAGATGCTGACTCTTCAGCAGTTACTACCTATGCTAGGCAGAGATGCCTGGTTGGTAACTCTAGACTTAAGAGTCTTACCTGCATATCCCAATCAGGAAATCTTGCAGAAGATACCTCCGCTTCAATGCACGTTACTTGCATTACCACTTCTCTGCAGTGCCCTTTGGCTTATCTACTGTGCCCAGGGTCTTCACAAAGTGCCTGGCTCCAGTAATTGCATTTTGCAGGCAAAGAAATATTTAAATATATCCATACCTGGACGATTGTCTAATTTATGCAGAAAACAAGGACATTCTTCTAAAGCATCTGGCATTCGCAAAAAGGGTTCTGACTTGTCTAGGGTACACCATAAACGAAAAGAAATCACAATGGGTACCCTCTCAAAAAATTACATTCCTGAGTGCAAGCTTGGATACAACTGCCCAGATGACTTACCTTACTCCAGAAAAGCAAATTCAATTGGTGACTTGCTTCAAACTGGTGGCCACAAAAACCCTGCCATCTGCAAGGCAAATTCTGCAGGCCTTGGTTTTCATGACCTCATGCATTCTTCTAATTCCATATGCAAGACTACATATGAGGAAACTTCAGTGGTACTTAAAAAGTTTATGGAGTCAGCATTGTCACAGCCTGGAAACAATGATTCCTATTATACCTTGCCTGCAACTAGAGTTCCTATGGTGGGCAGAAGCCTTCCACCAAAACAAGGGACTGTCATTCACTCCACTCCCTGCCGCCCAAACCCTAACTACAGATGCATCCGACTATGCTTGGGGGGCTCATCTGGCAGGAAAGTGCATTCAGGGCCAATGGAGCCCAAATCAAATGCACCTACATATCAATCAGAAAGAGATGCTAGCTGTACAGAATGCTCTGACGGCCTTCAAGGATTACCTTCATCCAGGACAACTAATGATAAAGACGGACAATACCACAGTTATGCGGTACATAAACAAGCAGGGGGGTACACATTCCTACCCCGTTTGCAGACTAGCCATGGCATTGTGGAACACAGCTTTGACTTATCAGATACATCTACAAGCTGAATTCCTGCCAGGAAAGCTAAATACTTTGGCAGACTAACTAAGCAGAAATCTTATGGACCCACACGAATGGAAACTGGAACCACACATTTTCAACATGTTGACATTCAAATGAGGGTGCCCAGACATAGATCTTTTTGCCTCACCCCAGAATTATCAATTGGATAAATTCTGCACAAGAGTTCATCCTAAAAAAGCTTGGCAAGTGGATGCTCTATCATTCAGCTGGAAAAAACTATCAGTCTATGCTTTTCCCCCTCTGCCTCTGCTCTCCAAAGTCCTACTAAAAGTCAGACAGGACAAACCTAAAATGATTCTGATTGCTCCAGACTGGCCTCGCCAACACTGATACCGACTCCTGCGCAATGTGTCGCACTTTCCTCCGTGGCACCTGCCTCAAACACCTTACCTACTGTCTCAACTACCAAAAGCTCCAAACTTTGAATCTTGCAGCATGGCTAATCAACTAATTTCACATTTGACATCTCTCAGCAAATCTGTGATGGATGTCATTTTGGAGGCTAGAAGGCCTAGTACTAGAAAATCTTATGCTGACAAATGGAAAAGATTCTGTGCCTGGAACCAATCACACGTAATAAACACAGCAATGTCCAACGTTCCTTAGATTCTGCAGTACTTAACTGAGATGCTTCACAAGGGCCTATCTTTTTCTTCCATAAAAATCCATGCTTCTGCCATTTCAGCTCATTACAACACAGAACCTCCTCTCTTCTCTTATCCTCTGCTAAAGCAGTATCTCAGAGGGGCCAAACATTTAAGACCTCCCAGGAGAGCACCAACTCCTGCATGGGACCTCAATTTTGTTTTGGAAGAACTCACTCTCCCTCCTTTTGAGCCAGCCGCTACTGCGGAACTAAAATTTCTCTCTCGGAAAACAGCTTTCCTTTTAGCAGTCACTTCAGCTAGAAGGATTTCAGAATTACAGGCTCTTATGGCAGTGAAGCCTTTCATTATTTTTCATCTGGACAGAGTGTCTCTCAGGACCAATCCTTCTTTTATGCCTAAGGTGGTATCCAGTGTGGCTCTTGGCCAGACCATTCATCTGCCAAATTTCTTTCCCAATCCACAGAACAAGGGTGAGCGGATTCTGCATTCATTGGATGTACACAGACAACTCAGATTCTTCTTAAACAGGACAAAATCTCTAAGAAAATCTGAACAACTGTTGGTGGCATTTGCTGCAGGGGCAGAGAGAAAGGCTATTTCAAAGCAGACTATTTCCAAATGGGTAAGCCATTGTATTCATTTCTGCTATATGCACCATGGTAAACCTATCCCCAAGGGGGGTTAGATCTCATTCCACCAGGGCTGCATTTACTTCAGCAGCCTTTCTCAGAGGGGTTCCTACCAGAGACATTATTGAAGCTGCTACCTGGAGCTCAGTTCATATGTTCACCAAACATTACCATTTACCTCTCTTCTCTAAATCCAGAACTGGCTTTGCCACTGCTGTCTTGCAGGGCCTTATAGTTGCTCCTAATGCTGTATAAATCCATCCTCCCAACCATAGCTTTGGGATTCTACCCAAATGTAATGACTGCAACAGTGAAACATGAAGAACATAGTACAGTTGTGTACACTTAACATAAATGTAGATGTTCGAGTGTATTCACTGTTGCAGTCCTGGTTACTCACCCTTCAGCCCCCTGTTTTTCTCTTACTATACCTCTCCTTTCTTTTACTATGCTTAAAAGCCTTTTTGGTGTATTTGCTTTTGTTTGGAGGTATATTTTTTGTGTTTTAAATTATATACATATATTTATATATGTGTGTGTATGTATATACATTTTGCTCCCCATTTGTAGGGCACCTGATATCTGGGGCAAGAAAAACTGATGTAATGGTGTCGGCTGCATGTTTTATACCCCTGATGACCTGACTTAATGGAAGAATGGACAGCAACTGACACAGGACCCAAGACTTTGTTAATCAAGCCGACTGAGGGCAACCTGCCAGCAGATTACACAAATGTAATGACTGCAACAGTGAATACACTCGAACATCTACATTTATGGTAAGTGTACAAAGCTGTACTTTCAGGTCCCTGAAGGACATCTTGGGGATTCCAGATACAGATTTGTTCACGTTCCTGGCAAACCACCAGCTTTCTGTCTGCCTGCATGAACATTTCATGAGCAGAGCTTGAAGAGGTGGACATATTCTCCTTCTACCTTCTGGATGATTTGGCTTCTGTAGGCAGAGTATGTTGAGAGAGAGAGACAATATGATTTTGATTGCTGCGTATTTGCCCAGGTAGCACTGGATGTCCTTCTATTCCCATGTTACAGTATGCATAACATGAGGGATTCTCCACCTAGGCGACTCAAACGTCTGGCCCAGTATATAAAAGACTTTTTTAGTACTGCAAGGTATGTTGGATATCACTCAAGTGCAACAGGGAGCTTAGGCCATAAAAATGATGTCCTCATGTACCATACTCAGAACTTCTCTGCAATCAGTCAGAACGCCATCTTATCTCATTTGTCTGATTGCCAAGTGGCTGCTGTTTTCAGATAAGTGCCCCGTTGGGGATTTTTCCTGTATTTACTTTCTGCTACTGCATGTTTTTTGAGGTCATGTCATCCAAGAAAGGCAAGTACCATTGTGGAAGACAGATTCCACACACAGATGATCACAACTAGTGTCTCTTCAGTCTAGGGTCTGCCCACGATTACAGGGTGTGTGCGATTTATCAGGCATTTGTCTTTAAGACACTCCGCAGTCATCTTTCTGCCTTAAATATTTATCTGGAAAACCAGAGTCTTAAATGACTAGCGCTTGCTATGTAGGGTACCTCAGGTCTGTCCAGTGAGCCTACAAAGAAGAAGATCAATAAAAGTTAGGTCCAAATCTTTGGCTGAGCCTCTGAATCCAGACGTCCCTCTTGAGGCTGATTAAGAGCCGTAGGTCTGTGCAGTTGCTAGCTATTTTCCTGCAGCAGGTACAGCTTCAGAGGCTGCTAAGGAAGTTGCAATTAGCATGTCTACAGAGGTTTTGCAGACATCTTGTCAGGATGGCAATGGGGAGCCATGGTTCATCTCTTCAGATGCCCAGCAAAGTACTTCTCTTTACATAACCACTGAAGAGACTTCTATCTGTGCCAGAGGGTAGATCTATGTCCGTCCCTTCCTTGCAGTCTAAAGCAGATGTTCCTCTTAAAAGGAAAAGAAAGTTTAAGTATGTGCCACCTCGTCAAGACCCTACCCCAGACTGGCAAGGTTTTTCTCAGGGAATTCTTAATGCCTTTATGGCTTTAAGACCTACCTCTGCTGTTTCTCTTCCCCAGCTTTTCCCACTTCCATCCCAAGGAGTTCTAATTTGGAGCAGGAGCCTTCTGAAGAGTAACTTTTCTCTTCAGATGAGTCTCTTGCCTAATCCACCTAGACAGCACCTCCTTTGGCTTATGTTTTCCCTGAAGTAGTGTCCAATGGCATTGACTCCCCCTGAGGAGGACATTTCTTGGAGAAACCGTTTCCAGGATGAGACTTCTTTAAATGGGACTCCTCCCAAGTCTCAGAGGTACAGAAGAGGTGCTATGATCTCTTACAGATAAACTTCCCTTTCTCTTCCCCTATACCCCCTGTGTTGCAGGCCACCTTTTTGGATGCCTTCATGTTAGCATCCAAGGCACCTGACTCTCAACCTCCTGCCTCTAAAAGGCTGGATAGATTTTACAAGGTGCCAAAGAACAGAAAATTCCTTTTTAAATGTCCTCCTGCAGATCCTTTTATCTCAATGTCTGCTGATAGATCTTCAAAATTGTTGCCTTTCACTACCTTACTCCCTTCTGATAAAGACAGTAACATGATGGAGAGACTGGATAAAAAAGTCTACACTTCATCTGCACTGGCCTACATGGCCATTAATTATCAGACACATATGTTCAAAAACGTTTTGGCCTTGCTCTGTCAGGCTTCTGTGCTGCTGTCAGACCTTCCAGATTCTGCAGTTAAGGTTAAAATGTTCTTCGTGTTTCACTGTTGCAGTCATTACATCTGGGTAATCTGCTGGCAGGTTGCTCTCAGTCGGCCTGAATTCCAAAGTCTTGGGTCCTGCGTCGGCTGCTGTCTTCTCTTCCATGACGTCAGGTCGTCAGGGGTATAAAACATGCAGCCGACGCCATTTTCTTTAGTCTTTCTTTCTGCGCGGTGCCCGAAGCAGAAGCATTTCGCAAGTGCCGGTCGGCTGACTACTGAAATATTCGAGTTTGAGTTTCAGATCCGAAGTCTTCACTAAAACTAAGTACCCCATTGGCGAAACTTTTTTCTTGCTTTTTACCGATGTCAGAAAAAGTTAATAATTGTATTACTTGTGGGAAACAAATACCTCATAAGGATTTCCATTTTTACTATATTCCTTGCCTAGGCCCTGATCACAACATGCCTGGCTGTCGGTTTTGTGCTAGATTTAACCAACACACTAGTAAGCGTCAGTATATTTTTGCATCAAATATTTTGGAAACAGATTTAACTACCCAGAAATGTCGTCAGATAGCAATCCGACTACCGGAGTACATGAAAAACGCAAAGAAAAGGACAGAGAAATGCAGTCGAGATCCAAAACCGATGACTAAGCTTCTCCTAAGCCAGTCGCTGGTTCGCCGGTACTGAGTGAGGTGCTTTCACAGCCCCTGATACCCACTAACTTTGAGTCGCAGGCCACTACCGACACCCATGTGGAGTCCGGCATGCCGCAAGATACTCAAGGTATTGGACCGATAGATTTATCTCCCTCGGATGGGTCCAGAGCCGCTGAGCAGGCACTGGCTTCTGAGGGTTTATTCAGACCTCAACATTTGTATATCAACCCGACAACAGCTGCAAAACCAAAGACAAAAGCAAATTCTAAAACTAAAAAACTGATGCATGAGCCACATGCACAGGCCTCTTTGCCTAAAAAGCAGATGATCAAAATGGCTGAAGACCTTATTACCTTGATCAGGAGTACCCATCCCCCTCCAGATAAGAGGCCTAGGCAAGACACTGATTATGAATCTTCAGATCAGGTTTCTGTTTCTTCTGATTCCTCTTCTAATCAGGAATTACCTATACCTCCCTATGTGGATTCTGATGCTGAGGAGTCTATTCCATCTGCATCTCCTCCTGAGGATTATTCATTTGGAGAAACCTTGCATACTTTGAGGGAGCATTTTCACTGGGAGAGTCAAGACTTCTCAGAATCAAAAAAGAGGCTCAGGGATTTCCTCCTTCTCCCTCAGCACAAACATTTAGCCATTCCTCCTGTTTTTGACATTGTGGATGATGTGTTTTCGGAGTCAAGCTTGACCCCTGACTCCTTACCTCCAGCTCCCAGTAAGCCTGACAGATATTACAGGGTCCCTGACTCACATAAAGTTTTATTTAGAAACCCTGCTGCTGATCCTGAAACTGTTTCACAGGGTCCAAAGGGAGTTAAGACCTCAACAGCAAAAAATCCTACCCCCTCTGACAGAGATTCAAGGGCACTAGACAGGTGGGGAAAAGGGTTTATACATCTGCAACCTTGGCAATCAGGGCCTTAAACTGTCAGTTTCATATGCTAAAGTACCAACAACATGTTATGGGATTGCTGAAACAGAAAATTATGATGTTTTCTGAATGTGCAGAAAATAAAGAATTGCAGGAATTATTGCATGCAGCTGAACAAGTTGGAAAGCATACTTTGCAATGTGGTTTTGATTTCTTAGAGGCCTCCTGCAGGGCTGCAGTTATTGGATCTGTGGTTAGGAGGCATGCCTGGTTAAACGAACAAAATTGGCCTGATCATGTTAAAGCTAAATTGCTAGATGCACCTTTACAGCATGATTCTCTGTTTGGTATTAAGGCAGAAGAGGTTTTAAGGAAAATGGAAGACAAAGCTAAGTCTATGCAAACTGTTAGACTTCTTACAAGTGCAGACGCCAAGATTCAGTAGACACTGGCCTACAAAAAAATTGGTCCTTTCCTGTGTCAGACAGAGCTCAAAGGGGCAAATCCAGACGCCCTAAGGATTCCAGATACCAGGCGCAAGATTCATGTAGATCAAAGCAATGGGGCGCTTCTACCTCCAAATCTGAAGGAGATAAAGCACAAACCTACAGAAAATAACCCCAATGACTTCCTTCTGCCTACACCAAACACTTATCTTTTGACAGTACCCATAGGGGAAAAGTTAGCACTTTTTGCTCAAAAGTTTCTATGGTGGGCAAAGGCATGTCACCAAAACATGGGATGAGCCTTCACTCTCTCCCCCCTGCCAGCCAAACCTTAACAACAGACGCCTCGGATTATGCCTGGGGGGCCCACATGGCAAGAAGATGCATTCAGGGCATATGGACCCCAAAACAAATGCATCTACATATCAACCAGAAAAAGATGCTGGCTGTTCAAAATGCCCTAACAGCCTTCAAGGACTTACTTCATCCAAGACAACTACTGATAAAGACGGACAACATCACAGTCATGTGGTATATAAACAAGCAAGGGGGCACACACTCATACCCCCTTTGCAGATTAGCCATGGCACTTGTGGGACACAACTTTGACCTACCAAATACATCTTCAAGCTCAATTCCTGCCAGGAAAACAAAATACACTGGCAGACGATTTAAGCAGAAACCTTATAGATCCTCATGAGTGGAAACTAAATCCACAAGCCTTCAGCATGATAACAGAGAAATGGAGGAGCCCAGACATAGATCTATTTGCCTCTCCTCAAAATTATCAATTGAAAAGATTCTGCACAAGGACTTATCACAGCCAGGCATGGAAAGTGGATGCCCTATCCTTCAGTTGGAAAAACCTATCAGTTTACGCCTTTCCTCCTCTGCCTCTTCTCCCCAAGGTTCTCCTAAAAGTCAGACAGGAGATACCAAAGATGATACTAATTGCCTCGGACTGGCCCCGCCAGTACTGGTACGCAATCCTAAGGAACTTGTCTCAATACCCAGCTTGGACCTTACCTCAAAGACCTCAACTACTGTCCCAGCAAAACAATCAGATCCTGCACAATCAAGTACAGACACTGAACCTGGCAGCATGGCTGATCATGTAGTTATACAAACAATACCTCTCAGTAAAGCTGTGATGGATGTTATTTTGGAAGCCAGAAGGCCTAGTACTAGAAAATCTTATGCTGACAAATGGAAGAGATTCTGTGCAAGGAACTGATACAGCAGGACCAAATATTCCTCAGATATTAAAATACTTAACTGAGATGCTTGACAAAGGCCCATCTTTCTCATCAATTAAAATCCATGCCTCTGCCATTTCGGCTCATTACAATACAGAGCCACCAATCTTTTCTCATCCTTTACTAAAGCAGTATCTTAGAGGTGCCGAAAATTTAAGGTCTAGAAGATCACCATTACTTGCATGGGACCTCAATTATGTGTTGGAAGGTCACCCTGCCTCCATTTGAACCAGCTGCTACTGCTGATATAAAGTTCTTATCATGGAAAACAGCTCTACTTCTAGCAATTACTTCAGCAAGAAGAGTTTCAGAGCTACAGGCCCTCATGGCTGTAGAGCCTTTTATCATGTTTTACCCAGACAGGGTGTCTCTGAGGACAAATCCTACTTTTATGCCTAAGATGGTTTCCAGTGTGGCTCTTAACCAAACAGTTCATCTGACAACCTTTTATCCAAATCCGCAGAACAAGGGAGAGAGAATTCTGCATTCCTTGGACGTACACAGACAGCTAAGATTCTACTTGAGCAGGACTAAAGCTCTAAGAAAAGCTGAGCAATTACTGGTGTCATGCTGCAGGATCAGAAGAAAGGTATTTTAAAGCAGACAATTTCAAAGTGGATAAGCCACTGCATCCGTTTCTGCTACCTACACCGTGGTAAACCTGTGCCCAAGGGCATTAGGCCTCATTCCACCAGAGCTGCTGCTACTTCAGCAGCCTTTCTCAGAGGAGTGCCAACCAAAGACATTCTAGAGGCTGCTACTTGGTGTTCTGTTCACACCTTCAGAAAGCATTATCATTTGCCTCTCTACGTCCAGGGCAGGCTTTGCCACTGCAGTTCTGCAGGGCCTTCTAGCCACACTAATGCTTTATGTTAAGTTGTCATTCTCGCCTTCATTCTTGCTGGATGGGTTCGGAGCCGATCCTCGGCTCTGACTCGGTCTATACTATAGCTCGAGAGCTATTTTTTGCCGGCTCGAGGCAGCCCTATATCCCACAATACCATGTGCTAACTCCCCAGATCTCGTTTGCCGCTTCGCTGCGAGGTTGCCTTTTTTTTGCCGGCTCAGGTCAGTAAAAGAAAATTTAATAAATTCTTCTAAACTTCAGGTTAGTTTTTTGACAGATAGTTCCCTTTGATATAGTTCTACCTAAATTACCTATTAGTAATTTTTTCGTTAAGCCCTTCCCACCCCTTTAGTTTAAATTTCTATTCGGGCCTACAGGCTTAGTTTATTTACTCTCCCCCATTATTGTGTGTGTGAGTTGTTGTCTTAGTCTGCCCCTTAACTCCCCCTTGGTGTGAAAGTCGAGTGAGTGGGTGTGCTGACTGTGTTACTGTTTTTTTAGGGTAACTATGTCTAAAGAAGCTAAGGTCTTGGGATTCAAGAAGTGTGACTCGTGTTGTCAGAAAATGTCTCTGACAGACTGTCACACTTCTTGCGTCTACTGCTTGGGACCTTTGCACCTGCAGGACTCTTGTTCCGTCTGCCACGGATTTAGTTCAAGAGTCCTGCAGGAGCATCGTAATAAACTTATTTTGAGGGGCTTATTGAAGCCTGATGACTCCCCGTCCAAGTCTGGCTCGGGGAAGTCGTCTAAGCCAGCCAAGCCCTCGGCTCCAGCTTCTGAGTCGAGGGCTGGTGAAATTGAGATTGTTCCGACGTTGGCTCCGGTCGGAGCCGAGGTGAGCAAGATTGTACCCGCTCCGAAACCTGTATCGGAGCCGACATCAGCGCGCAAGCGCTCTAGATCCCCATCAGAGTCTATCAGATTGGCTCCAAGATCACCCCTTCTATCGGAGCGGAGTCATAGGACTCATTCCTCCAGGTCATCTAGGCTTTCCGACCACGATATTGAGAGGGTGGTCAGCAGACTTATAAAATCTCAGGCACTGGCCCAAATACTTCAAAGCCCATCTCACCAGACTGTTGCTCCCTCGGTGCTGCCTTCGATTCCTCCTCCGGCTCTCCAGTCGAGTTCAGAGCCGGAGTTTGTCGGAACCGTAACCTTGCCCACGTCGGAGCCTATACTTCCACCTTTGGCTCCGACGTCGTTGGCTCCGACTTCTTCATTGGTACCATCCGTGGAGAAGTCCAGGCGCCGAGACTCCATTGTCGGCTCTGCGGGGGCGAGTGGCATTGGACCCTTGTCCGACCCCGCTCTCCCTCTCGGAGCTTCGGCTCTGGTTAGTTCGGCCCCGACATCATTCTCGGAGCCTTCTCTGTCGGTGCCTGGGGCGGGTCTGGTGTCTTCGGAGCCGGGACTGTCTTCGGTGCCTGATAGGGGGACTTTTGAGGTGATGAGGAGCGTGCTGGATCCAGTGTCCGCTCCAAGGTTGGGTTCTTCAGCTCCTCCCTTCACAGTGCCTGTTACGGTCTCTGGCCATCCTCTTGCAACTGATAGCAGAGATCCAACGCATAGGGTACCCACTTTGGGTGTCTCATCCTCCTCCGAGGCCTCTCCTGAAGCTTCAGGAGAGCCACCTAGGAAAAGAAAGTGCAAGAGGTAGCACGTAGACTTCCCTGAGTCTGTAACCTCGGACACCGACTTGGATGAGTCGGAGGGCTCCCCCAGATCCCCCTCTGAAGATGTCTCCTTTTCAGACATACTAGAGATCCTGAAACACAGAGGGAATTGGTCCACACTCAAACCCTCCGAGGACGAGTCGGTTTACCTTGATGCCTTTGGATCTCGCCCTTCCACCTTCTGGGTGTCCCCCCCTTTCGACCCACTGATGGAAGTGGTGGCTAGAAAGGCGTGGGCAGCTCCTGACTCCATGGAACCTACCCCTAGGAGGCCTTCAAAATTTATTTCTGCTCCGACGGACAAGACTTTTCTCACCAAAAGTGTCTCGGTAGATGCTATGGTGGTAGCAGCTGCCAATAAGAAGGAATTAGCTGATCCTTCTGTACCTGTTCATCCTCCTGACAAAGAGTCTAGGCCCATGGACAGGTACGGTAAGCGGACATTTGCTTCAGCGACCTTTGCTATGCGATCGCTGAACTATTTGTCATTTCACCCGCCTTCAGAGAGATTTGCTCAAAGAACTGGGTGAAACTGTACAGGATCCTTCTGCTGCAGGGTATCAGGACAAGATTAACTCCCAGCTGGCTACTCTGAATTCCATTGCCAATTCCTCCATGCGGCTTATCTCTTATGCAGCCGATGGAGCGAGTAGGGCTGCAGGCACAGGTGTTGCATTGAGACGTCATGCCTGGATGCGACTCTGTAATTTTGCTGATCCCTTCAAGGCGTCCTTCACCAACACCCCTTTTGATGGTTCAGAATTGTTTGGACCTCAGGTGAAGAATACCCTCACCAGGTGCGAGCAAGACGGTAAGACTCTCTCTGCCGTGGGAGTCCACTTTTCCACACCATCTAGACCATACCCCAAAGGTCAGAAGGGTGGGAAGATGTGGTTCCATAAACCACAGGGAGTCGTGCCCACCGCACGTGGTGAAATTCACCCTAGAGGCAGGGGGGGAACAACAATAGACGCTGCCCCAGGGGCAGAGGGGGGTCCACAGAACCAGGGTTCCAGGGAGTCCTTCCCTGACCAACCCTTTCAGCATCCCTGAGAAGCTGCCCGACTGTCCACCTTCGGAGGCAGTCGGGGGAAGATTATCTCTGTACCCGGAAGCCTGGCAATCCCTCTCTCAAGACAAATGGGTACAGTTGATTATATCCGAGGGTTACAAAATCCTCTTCATTTCCCTTCCAAACCAGTTGCCAAGACCCCTCCCAGATGTACCACCCGGACAAAGGGGTCAGGCACAGCTGGAAATAGAAAAGCTGTTAAAAAAAGAGAGTCATCCAGGCAGTCCCAGCAGACCAGCTAGGATCCGGAATCTACTCCTGGTTCTTTTTGGTACCAAAAAAGACAGGAGACTGGAGAACCATTTTGGATCTCAGCAGACTGAACAAATCTGTGGAGAAGACAACATTTCGGATGGTAACGCTGCAGTCCATTCTGCCCTTCTTGGGCAGAGACAACTGGATGTGCTCGTTAGACCTACATGACGCGTACTATCACATAAAGATACACAGGCGCTCCAGGAGGTTTCTCTTCTTTCGGCTGGGAGACAGTCATTACCAATTCAGAGCCCTGCCCTTTGGTCTCACCACAGCCCCCCGGCTGTTCACCAAATGTTTGGCAGTGGTCACGGCTCACCTGAGACAAAAAGGATTCCAGGTGTTTCCATATTTAGACGACTGGCTCATCACTGCTACCACCAAGCAGCATCTTATCATAACCAGGGATTACACCATTCACATTTGCAACAGGTTAGGTATTTCCATAAATTTTGCAAAATCCTTCTTGTCACCTTGTCAATGTATAAACTTCATAGGCGCCGTGTTAAACACCACAGAAATGTCTGCAACTTTAACACCTCAGAGAGTGACAGATATACGGCAGAATGTCCACCTTCTGATTCAGTCCAACAAAGTTCAAGTCAAGTTAGTACTGAAAACATTGGGCCTCATGGCAGCGGTGATTCCCCTTTTTCCCTTAGCCCGCTTCCACATGAGAATTCTTCAGTGGATGCTTTTCTCTCAGTGGTCCTACCAACAACTTCCGATGACTCGCAACATCTTGATAACCCCGACTTGCAAGAAACACCTCGTCTGGTGGATAGTCTCCCCTCAACGTCTTCAGGGCGCAGCCCCTTTGTTATTCCCCCTCCAGTTGCCACGGTGACAGCAGATGCCTCCCTGATCGGGTGGGGGGGGGGGGCATTATCAGGGTAGGACTGTCCAGGGCACGTGGCAACAATTAGAATGCCACCTGCACATAAATGTCCTAGAGATGAGGGCAGTGCTTTTATCGTTGCAAGCCCTTCAGGACTCTCTTCCCACGGGCATTATAGCAGTTCAAACGGACAATATGTCCATAGTGTGGTACATAAACAAGCAGGGCGGAACAAAGTCCTACCCCCTATGTCGAGAAGCACTCAGACTTTGGCAGTGGGCGATCTCCTCTCAACGGTTTCTGATAGCAACGCACATCCCCGGGAGATCCAACGTCATAGTGGACAGATTGAGCAGAACAATTCTCATGCCTCACGAGTGGTCTCTAAATCAAACAGTAGTAGAGAGAATTTTCCAGAAGTGGGGCCAGCCTTGCTGCGACATTTTTAGAACACCTCAAAACAGCAAGTGCCTAGACTTCTTCACTCTCTTCCCACTACCAGGCCACCCCCCCCCCCCCAGAGACGCTCTAGTCCACGATTGGCCTTGGGATCTTCTATACGCCTTTCCCCCTTTTCCGTTGATCCCAAAGTTAATTCAGAAAGCAACCGCATTGAGATCCAAAATGATCCTCATTGCTCCTTACTGGCCTCGACAAGTATGCTTTCCGTTCCTGCACCGATACCTTCTGGAACAGCCCTGGCATCTGGAACCATCTCCAGATCTTTTGACCCATCTGACGGGCAAGCTGCACCAGTCTCTTCAGTCCCTCAACCTCACAGTCCCTCAACCTCACAGCTTGGTTGCTCCACTTCCAACCATAGCCAGGCTTCCCCTCATTTCTCTTCCTGTCCGTGACATTATTCTTGCCTCCCATTAGTCTAATACCAGGAAGACTTATGCGAGCAAATGGAAGCGGTTTTCTTTCTGGGCACAAGCTAGGTCCTTAGATCCTTTTAATGCTCCAATTCACAAAGGTCTTGATTTTCTGGCAGAGCTTTTTCATGCAGGTTCATCGGCAGCCACTATCAGAGTTCAACTAGCGGCCATTGCCAATTTCCATGTAGGTCTTTCGGAAACCAGTATTATGTCCCATAAACTCTGTAAAGCTTCCTCAAGGGCGTTTTCGTACTCAGACCTCCCATTAAGGATCCTCCTCCACAATGGGACCTGAATTTAGTGTTATCTTCACTAATTCTTCCTCCCTTTGAGCCTGCAGCTTCTTGTTCTCTCAAGCTCCTCTCTTGGAAGACTCTGTTTCTAGTGGCTGTAACTTCTGCCGGCAGAGTGTCGGAACTTCAAGCCTTGTCTACTCGTTCCCCTTATTTGGTCTTTCATAAAGACAGAGTAGCTCTCAGAACAAACCCTTCCTTTCTACCTAAAGTTTCTTCTGAATCATATCTGAATCACACTATTCACTTGCCAGTTTTCTTCCCAAATTATTCAAACCGGGCTGAACAGAAACTACATTCCTTGGATGTTCATTGCCAATTGCCGTATTATCTAGACAGAACAAAGCAATTCAGGAAGTCAGAACAACTCTTCCTTTCTTATGTTGATGGGAGGAAAGGACTTCCAGTTTCAAAGGTAACCCTTTCTAGATGGTTAGCTTCCATCATTACCTTTGTGTATGAGTTGAGACATAAACAACTTCCTTCAAAACCTAAGGCTCATTCAGCCAGGGCGCTATCGACTTCAACAGCCTTTCTAGCAAGGTTACCGTTAGATGCCATTTGTGCAGCAGCTACTTGGGCTTCTCAACATACCTTTATCACCCATTACAAATTGGATATAGCCTCCAGAAATAGAGCTGAGTTTGGTTCCACTGTACTCAGGAGTCTGTTCCATTGAGCCACCCAGGAACAAGGGACTAGGGACGCTGTCCCATCCAGCAAGAATGAAGGCGAGAATGACAACTTAACATTAAGAAGTTATGTACCTACCATAACGTTCCATGTTAGTTGTCGTCTTCTCGCCTTCTTTCTTGCGTCCATCCCTCCTGCCCCCTAGACTAGACAGACTTGAAGGTTCTGAGATCCTTCTATTTCATAATGTTGCCCCTTTTTCCAAGGTTTCCCTTATCATGACTACTATTGCCAGGGAGACTGTTAATATATTTATATATTGTTTTTTTGTTGGTAACAAAAACATTCTATGCTATGTGTTAGCTGCCAAACGAGATCTGGGGAGTTAGCGCATGGTATTGTGGGATATAGGGCTGCCTCGAGCCGGTAAAAAATAGCTCTCGAGCTATAGTATAGGCCGAGTCGGAGCCGAGGATTGGCTCCAAACCCATCCAGCAAGAAAGAAGGCGAGAAGAAGACAACTAACATGGAACGTTATGGTAGGTACATAACTTCTTATTAGCTCCAGCCTCCCAACCATAGCTTTGGGATTCTACCCAAATGTAATGACTGCAACAGTGAAACACGAAGAACATACTACAGTTGTGTACACTTACCATAAATTTAGATGTTTGAGTGTATTCACTGTTGCAGTCCAGGTTACCCTCCCGCCATCCCCCTGTCATTCTGGAGTTTATCTTTCCTTCTCTATCTTCTACAGCCTACGTGGTGTGTTTGCTTGTAGATGAAGGTAAAGTTTATATTGATGCATGTGCGTGTGTATATATATATATATATATATATATATTTTTTTTTTTTTTTTTTTTTTTTTTTTTTTTTATTTATTTATTTTATTTATTTATTTTTTTGCTACCTTTTTGTGGGCACCTGACATTGGGGGCAAGAAAAACTAAAGAAAATGGTGTCGGCTGCATGTTTTATACCCCTGACGACCTGATGTCATGGAAGAGAAGACAGCAACCGACGCAGGACCCAAGACTTTGGAATTCAGGCCGACTGAGGGCAACCTGCCAGCCGATTATCCAAATGTAATGACTGCAACAGTGAATACACTAGAACATCTACATTTATGGTAAGTGTACACAACTGTAATTTTTCCTCCCTCTTGATAGCCTTTTCCCAAGTGACTCATCATTTAGTAAAGTGCAACTGAAGTATCTGCAAGATCAACTGCATCTGGGTCTGTGCTAAAAAGATATTCTTGGTTAAGATTACAGCCATTGCCTGATATCAAAGCAAAACGTATGGATGCTCCTCTTGATAATTCTGCCTTCTGTGGAGTTAATGCTGCTGCCCTTTTCAAATCTTTTCAGGAAAAAGGGAAGGAGTTACAGGGACTTAAGTATATTTTTTGTTTCCCCAGCTCCTAAGTGTCAGAGGAATTATACTTCCAAGGCACATTTTGTGAGGAAACAATCCCATACCCCCTACATCCACTCCCAAGAAAGTGCCACTTCAACAAGGCTTTTCCAGGACTCAGCCTGCCACTGCTCAAAAGCCCCCCCCCCCCCCCTGTCCAGACACACTAGGTAGTCTGCGACTACCCGCCCATTCCTACAAACATTCCTGTTTTCCAGTGCTTCTCTCTCTTTCTTTTTTCCTGGACAAACATTACCACAGACAAATGGATGCTTTCAGTTGTCCAAAATGGATATTGCATAGTTTGGAAGTCCATTCCACCCTTCATGGGTATCCCTCAACACCATCAAGACTCAAGCTTCCTCTTCTTCTCAGGTACTTCAAAACTTGATTACACAGGGAATCATTCAGGAAGTCCCTTCCCAGCAAAGAGGAGGAGGTTTTTACTCAAGGATATTTCTAGTTCCCAGGAAGGATGGCCCATGGAGCCTATCCTAGACCTGTTTCACCTTAACCTGTTTCTGCATGTTCCCATCTTCCGCGTGTTCTCCCTCCAAACCTTGTTCCCACTTCTGCTGCCTCATGCATTTCTGGTGTCTCTCGACATCAGAGATGCATATCTTCATATTCCCATTCATCCCCTTTTCAGGAAATACTTAAATTTTCTGTTGCTGCTTCTCACTTTCAGTTCTGTGCTTTGCCCTTTGGACTCGCCCACAGGTATTCCACAAAATGCTTGGTTCCTGTTATTGCCTTTTGTAGACGTCAAGGAATACCTGCTCATTCAAGCATCTCATCCAGAATTTCTGCTGGAGAATCTCCCAACAACCATCAGCTTGCTTCTTAGCATAGGGTTCACAGTCAGTTGCAAGAAATCCTCCCTCACACCTACTCATAACCAGGTCTTCCTGGGGTGCAGGATAAGGACAGATCTCATGATGGCATTTCTGCCCCTTCAGAAAGTGTGGCCTCTTCTAGCCTACTTTCAACAATTCCTACCACTCGCTCCTTTTTGACAGCCATGGAGTTTCTCAGACTTCTGGAATTCATGGCATCCATTATTACCATTCTACCCTTGGCCAAACTCTATATGAGGAAATTCCAGTTGTATCTTTCTGGTCACAGCATTCACATCCTCTGGATTTTGTTCTTCCTTTTCGTCCTTGTGTAAAGAAAGAACTACAGTGGTGGATTCAGCAAATTTCACTCAACCTAGATCTCCCTCTGCAGCCTCTTCCTTTGCAGTAGCTGTTCACAGATGCCTCAGACCAGGGGTGGAGAGCAACCTTGGTAAAACAAAGTCCAGGCCTTTGATTTTTTGCTCTTCAAGCTTTCCAATCTTCTCTTCGAACAGGCCCCCTGAAGCTGTTCACAGACAACACCACAGTCCTTTGGTATGTGAACAAGCGGGGGGGGGGGGGGGTACAAAGTCTTGTCTGCTTTGTAGGTTGGCTCTTCAGGCTTGGGATATTGCTTCTTAGTCAAAAGTCACCTTATTTTAAATTCTTTAAACTCAAAATGTTCTGGCAAGACACTCTAAGCAGGTCCATGACTCAGTCCCATGAATGGATGCTCCACAGGGATGTGTTTCTGGACATTCTCCACCAGTGGGGTACACCTCATATAGATCTTTTTTGCCTCCCCTCTGAACAAGCAACTTCCACAGTTTTGTGCCAAAGTCCCAGGCACTGCTGTATGGAAGGTGGACACCCTTTCATTATCTTGGAAGGGGATGTTTCTTTATGCACCCCCCCCCCCTTGCCACTTGTTCAGAAAGTCCTGCTGAGGTTTCAGCAGGACAAACCAAAAATCTTTTTGGTGACTCCTTTTTGGCCAAGACAGCATTGGTTCTCTATTCTTCTGGATTTAGCCAAGAGCAATCATCACAAGTTACCTCACAGGGTGGACCTTTTCATATAAGACAAGGGATCACTTATTCATCCATACTTAACCCTGAACCTAACTGTTTGGGCAATAGGCATCTGATCTCTTTTCAGCACCTTTTTTCTGAGGACATGCTTCTAGTCCTGCAGGAGGCCAGGAAACCTAATATTAGGAGATCCTACTTTTCCAAATGGAAGAGATTCTCCATCTCGTGTCTAAAGAAACAGCTACATCCATTTTCAGTGGCTATCCCTGTAGTTTTGCCTTACTTGTGTGAGCTGATTAAGGCAGGACTGGCTTATTCTTCTGTAAAAGCCCACTTGTCTGCTATTTCTCCGTGTCTACCTCTTTCCCATCTCTTAGCTTCTAGGGTAGAGGTTAAGATTGTTCTTAAAGGAGTCCTTCACATCAGCCTCCAATGAAACCTGTTCCTCCACCTTGGGATTTGAATTTGTACTGGAAAATCTCACCAAAGCTCGTTTTGAACCTGCTGTCAAATCTTCCTTAAAGAATTGCACTTGGAAGACTGTGCTACTGCTGGCCATCACTTCTGCTAAGAGAGCCTCTGCACCCCAGGCTTTAATGGTATATAATCCTTTTCTCATTTTCCACAAAGGTTGGGTCTGTCTGCATACTAACCCCTCTTTCATGCCCAAGGTAGTTAATGATTTGTCCCTTAACCAGTCTATTAATTTACCTACCTTCTTTCCCTCACCTCAAATTCCAGTGAAAGGGTGTTGCATACTTTGGATGGGCATAGACATCTCAGATTTTACCTGGATAAAACCAAGTCCTTTATGAAATCATAGCAACATTTTGTTTCCTTTCACCCCAGGGCGCTGGGAAAGCCTGTGTTAAAACGGACTGTTTCTTCATGGATTTCAAAGGCCATTTCTTTCTGTTATATTTAACACAGTAAAGCTCTTCCTTAGTGAATGCTCATTCGACTAGGGCTGTTGCTTCATTTGGGGCCTTTTTCAAGGGGTTGGGCAATGCTTACATCTTGGAGGCCGCTAACTGTTCCTCTCTCCACACCTTTACCAAACATTACAAGCTGGATGGCATCTCCACATGGATTTGTGGAGAGTTCCTCTGTTCCCTCCTCCCTTATCCTTTCATGAGCTTTGGTACTGTCCCTCATGTTATGAGTACTGCAACATGGGAATAGAAGGACATAGAATAGTTGTGCAAAGTCTTACCATAATCATAGCTGCCCTCTTCCATGTTGCAGTATTTTATCCCACCCTCCTTCCCCTTTGGTCCTAGTATTTCTGTGGATAATTGCCTCTCCTTTTTACCCTTGGACTGGTGTTCTGATAGGGGCATTCAGTTCTGATGAAGGTATGTGTGGACATCACTTTTATGGCATACACTCCTTGTTCCCTTCATGCAACATCCCACGTACCTTGCAGTAATAAAAGTCTTTTGTATACTGGCCAGATGTTTGGGTTGCCCGGGTGGAGAATTCCCCATGTTATGAATACTCCCAAGATGGAAGAGAAGGACCTCTATGGTAAGATTTTGCACAATTATTCTTTTTCTGTGGTGGTACAACTGGCAAGGAAATCATCATGCTTCCTACCACAACAATTAGGCCTGCTTTAGGTCTAGCACTCTGAGTCTGAGTGGCCTCAGGCTGATGGCAAGGATGATCTTAGGTTTATTCCTATCAACCATCTTTTTCTAGGGATAGGGTCCATCTTATGAAAGAGGCCAGAAGACTGAATAAAAAAAAAAATAGTTTGGAGAAATAGGAAAGTCTTTCTTTATTATGTTAAAAAAAAACAAAAAAAAACAAACAGGCCCCCTTCTGAGCAGAGATACCCCTTGATGTTCTTCATGTTTGTGTTGCAGTCCTAACTGATGGTATTTCCTGCTGTAGAAAGCCCTTGGCCGGCCTGACTAAAGAGAATTTTCTTCCCGTGCAGTAGCCAGCAGTCATCCCGACTGACATCAAGATGTATAAAGGGAGTCAGCCAGCACCATAACTTCAGTCCTTTCTTGCCATTGTAGCCCAAAGCAGAGCGTCAGTCAGTCCATACCAGAGAAAGATGATGTCTAAAACTAAATACCCCATTGGGGAAACTTTAGTATATTTCTTGATTAATGTCAGAGAATGTTAATTGTCTCCGCTGTGACAAGCAGATACCACACTTGGACTATGTCTTTTTGCATAGCTTGTTTAGGCCCAGAATACAACCGTAGCTGTCAGTTCTGTACTCGCTTTAACAGTTAAGACGATTAAGCTTAGGGCTGAGATTCCAGCTAAACATTTCAGTTAGTCATTAGGGCCTTCTCGGGCCATGTCATCTGCTGGTCGGGCCGGTGTTGATCGCCCAAGCCTTAAGAAGCATCTGAAGCATTGTGTACTGGGTGATACTCTTTTGCTATTCCACCCATTGTTATCGTTGAAGGAGATGCTTTTCCAGTCCCCTCCAATGACTGAGGTTGTGGCACAGGCCTATATCGAGACCTGTTTGGAGTCTAGTGTACCACCAGGTCCACCTACTTATACACAAGCTGAAGGACTTAGCTTGTCAGTTAGGTATGGAGGTGCTTTGCAAGTTGTGGCTTCCGAAGGCCATTTTCCATCTGTCGAAAGGGAGATGGTAGTCCCCTGTTGTCAGATCACCTTGAGTCACCATTCTCAGGATGTGGCTGCACATCTGCATACCAGTCCTAGCTCTGACAACACCCATAGGCCCAAGCCTAAGGCCTCACATAAAAGTGCAACATACAGCTTGCTCTAGCTGAGGCCTACTGGCTACCAAATCCAAACTCAGACCTGTCAACAGAACCTGGTTAGGCAGGCTATGGATTTGATTGCGATAGTCAGATGTCCTCCTGTTCCAGTGTTGCAATATTCACTAGTGGTTTTACTCTTCTTCCCATCAGCTTGTTCAGCCAGGTTTCCAAAGCTTTTTCAGTCCCTGTTGGTGCTTCGGACGTCTGATGTGTAAGCTGGTCCATAAAGGTGACGTCTGTGCACACCAGTCCTCAGAACTTTTCAGCCGCCAGCCGTGCACCAGGTGTTCCTGCTACTCGCGGACGTCAGATCAGTTTCGCATTAAGATAAGTACCCCATTGGGGATTTTCTTCAGTCCTTTGTAATTGATATAGTCTGTTAATGTCCAGTAAGAGCAAGTGCAACTGTGGTCACCAGATTCCCCACAAAGGTACCCATGACCAGTGTCTCTCTTATTTGGGTAGGGATCACGATTATAAAAGCTGCGCCATTTGTAAGTCGTTCGTCCCTAAGGCCCTTCGTCACCGACTTCAGGCCCTCGACCTATATCTCGAAAACCAGCATCATAGGCAGATTGCCCTTGGAATGGAAGGCGCTACCAACACCCCATCTGAACCACCTAGGAAGAGGGCCAAGCCCAGAAGGCCATCCTCTTCCACCGTGCCTCCCTCCGCTGATTCCTGGCCTGTAGCCACCATTGGCTTGGCCGAGGAATCGGCGTCTGCCATACTGGATAAAGCAGGTACCAGCAGGAGGCTGCAAAATCCAGAGCAGGCGACACGTCCGGGGAGGATATCCGAGCGCCTGATTCAGACACCAGGGGAGAACCAGCTTCAGAGATGGGTGCTTTGGAGCAGGTCTCTGCCAATCCTGCTATTTACTCAAGGGCGACTGACAGCCAGATGCCGATTAGCCCTGTTGAAAAAAACAAAAGACAAAGCATGTTGCTTCAACCCCTGAGGGCCTTGCCAGACTGGCAGGCCTTCAGTCAGAATCTTTACAACACCTTCCTGGCCCTTAGGCCTACGTCTGACCTCCCTCATGCTGCTCCTGCTCCACCTCTTCTGAGTCCCAGGCCTATTCTGCCATAGACTACCCGTAGCCATCCTGCTGAGGAAGGAAATGTCTGACTCCTCAGAGGACCTCTTGTCCTTTTCTTTACAAATATCTTCCCCTCTGGGGTATAGTTCCCCAGAAGAAGCATCTGCTGAGCCTGACTCCTCTGTGGAAGACCTTACCTTTGGGGACACAGTTAATCTTATGAGGGAACATTTCAAATGGGACTGCGCAGACATGTCTGAGCAACAGAAAAGATTCTACGATTTGATCCAGATGGAATCTCCTAACCCGGCTCCTATTCCTCTTTTCCAGCCTGCCATCCTGGTTGCTTTTGCAGCAACATATTTAAACCCAGACTCCCAGCCACCTGCTCCAAGAAGGGCAGACCAATTGTATAGAGTACCTGATGCGGACAAATTTTTTTCAAATGCCTTCTAGCTGACCCAGCAACCATTTCCATTGCCACTGACAGTGCTACCGAACGTCTCCCCACTACCACTGTCCTGCCTGCTGATAAAGATAGCAAGGCCATGTAGAGGTGGGGGAAGAAGATGTACACTTCAGCTACTCTAGCCTTTAGGGCTACAAATTACTAGTCACACATGGCCAAGTACTCCTTGGCATTACTGGACAAAGCTTCTAAGGATCTTAATGAGATCCTTGACTGCTCTGCAAAAGCATCCCTGGCTTCCTTGCTTGGGCTCATTTCCCAAGTCAATAAGCATTCCCTAAGGTTTGCATATGATGCAGCAGAGGCCTCTGCCAGGTCAGCTGCATCTGCCCTGTATTGAGATACTCCTGGCTGTGTCTCCAGCCTTTACCAGATGACTTTAAGGCCAAACTCTTGGATGCTTCTTTGGATCACACTGCCCTTTTTGGCTCCAAGGTAGCTGATCTCTTTGTCACTTCAGCAAAAAGGGAAAGCGCTCCAGGATCTAAAGCATCTTTTGGTCTCTCCAGTCCCCAAATTTCTAAGAAACTACCCGGCCAAGACACAGTTTATCAAGAAGACTTCTAGGCCCTCTGCCCCCTTCAGATCTAGAAGACCACACTGGAGGCCGACTATTCAGCCTAGGACACCTCAAGCTTCTGCACAGGGACCTCCCTTTCCAGAAAGGACAGGCAGCATCTGACTACCTGCCCTTCTTTTCTACCTCCCCCTCCTCCCACCATACCTTTATCCCCCCCTGTCTCTCTGCCTCCCTGCATTGGACCTAGTGACATCTGACAAATAGGTTTTGTCTGTCCTGTAGGAGGGTTGCTTCATGTCCTGGATGTCCCTTCCCCCAAAACGTCCTATCCCACTACCTCAACCCTCTCAAAGGTCTCTCCTTCCCCAGGTGCTAAACAACCTGCTGCTCCAAGGCACCACTCGAGGGAGAGGCTTCTACTCCAGAATCTTTTTGGTGCCCAGAAAGGAGGGACCACGGAGACCCATCCTAGACCTTTCCCACCTCAACCCATTCCTGAAGGTTCCTACCTTCAGTATGATAAAGCTGCTCATTCTCTTTCCCCTCATCCTTACCCAGGCTTTCATGGTGACCTCGGACATCAAAGATGCCTACCTACATATTCCAATAAAACCGTCCTCTAGAAAATTCCTCCTATTCAGAGCAGGCTCCTTGCATTCTCAGTTTTGTGCCTTGCACTTTGAACTCTCCACAGCTCCAAGGGTATTTATAAAATGCCTAGCCCCGGTCATTGCTTACTGCAGACCAAGAGGTATGCAAATTTTCCCATACCTAGATGATCTGCTAATCCAAGCAGCAGACAGACAAACCCTCCTAGCCCACACAGAGGACCTTCTGCTCCTGTTGCAGTCCTTGGGATTCCTCATAAACTTCGCCAAATCCATTCTAAATCCTACACAAGACAATTGTCTTCCTATGATGCAGAATCAGAACAGACCTCAGGATGGCCTTCCTACCTCAGGAAAAAGTGCTTTCCCTGACCCAACTCCTTCAATCTACTCTCCTTACACCCACCCTGACGGCGAGGGAATTTCTCAAACGTCTCGGCCGCATGACTGCCACTGGCAAGATTACACATGAGAAAGATGCAATGGTATCTTCGCTCAGTATGGACCCAGAATTTTCTCAGATCATGCACACAGACACCTCAGATCTGGGTTGGGGAGCAACATTAGACACAAGGAAAGTACAGGGTTTGTGGAAAAACAAACAATGGCATATCAACATCAAAGAAATGTCAGCCATACTTCTGGCCCTGCAGGCCTTTCTACCTTTTCTCAGATAGGGCATTCTGAGGATCTTCACAGACAACACCACAGTGATGTGATACTTGAACAAGCAAGGAGGGACCAAGTCCTACCTCATCTGCAGACTAGCCCCTCAGGTATGGGATCTAGCTGTCTCCCAAGGGATCACCCTACAGGCAGCCTACATCCCGTCCTAACAAAATTGCCAGGCAGATTCCTTAACCAGAACCTTCTCACAGTCACAAATGGATGCTGTCAAGGGAGGGTATTCCTACAGTTGATCCACAGGTGGGGTATTCCACAGATAGACCTGTTTGCCTCCTCCACAAACGGGCAACTACAGAGCTACTGCTCCAGAACTTACAACCCGAAGGCTCTTCAAACAGATGCTTTCTGAATGTCCTGGAAGGGGAAATACCTGTACGCCTTTTCCCCTTCCCTCTGATACAGTGTGTCCAACTGAAAATTCACCAAGACTCACCAAAAATCTTCTTGTTGACCCCCTTTTGGCTATGGCAACACTGGTTCCCCCTACTTTATCATCTATCTAAGGGCAATCACCACATGTTACCCCACTCAGTGGATCTAGTCACACAGCAGCAGGGAACACAGATTCACCTACAGTGGAGATCCCTACACCTCTCCCTGTGGCTGATAGGATTCTGATTCCCTTCAGACATCTATATAAATGGACGTGCTCTCAGTACTGCAGGAGGCCAGGAAACCTAACACAAGAAAATCGTCTCTCTCTAAATGGAGAAGGTTTTCTATCTGGTGTCAGAAAAGACAGATAGAGCCACTGGACAGCGACCTGCCTCTAATTCTCTCTTACCTGTGTGACCTGCTAAATACAGGATTGTCTTACTCCTCCTTAAAGGCACATCTGTCAGCCATTTCTTCCTGCCTGCCTATGGTGCCCCAGACTTGTTTCCAGGCTGCCAGCCAAACTATTCCTAAAAGGTGTTCTACACCTAAGACCCCCTAGGAAACCTACTCCTTCTCCCTGGGATCTTAATTATGTGCTGGAAAAACTCTCTGCCACCCTTTGAACCAGCTGGTAGGGCAGACTACTTGAAATTTTGCACGTGGAAAACAGTACTGCTAGTAGCTTTAACATCAGCCAGGAGGGTCTCAGAACTCCAACCCCATCATGTCTACCCCTCCCTTCCTAGTTTTCCATATGGAAAGGGTCATGCTCAGGATTAATCCTTCCTTCACCCCCAAGGTGATTAATGACCTCACCCTTAATCAGGCTATTCACCTGCCCACCTTCTTTTCTAATCCTCAGGGAGACAGAGTCCTTCACTCCCTGGATGTACACAGGCAACTGTGTTTCTACTTGCATAAGACCAAACCTATGTGCAAATCAGACCGGCTGTTTGTTTCCTTCCACCCCATGGCTCTGAGGAAAGCTGTAGGGAAGCAAACCATTTCTTCTTGGATTGCTAGGGCAATCTCATTTTGTTACTAGCAATCTCATTCTGTTACTCTCACCATGGAAAGACACTAATGGGCAATGTCAGAGCCTATTCCACAAGGGCCATGGCTTCCTTTGGAGCCTTCTTTAAAGGTCTAGATTCTAACTCCATTCTGGAAGCAGCTACTTGGTCATCTGTGTACACCTTCACCAGACACTAAAAGCTGGACCACATCTCCAGGACCAGAGCAGGATTTGCCAGGGCTATCCTGCATGGGTTCCTGGAATCCTCATCCAGGCCACCATCCAGGCCACCACCCAGCCAGCAGTGAGCTTTTGTACTCACCCACTAGTGAATACTGGAAACATTGGAATAGAAGGACATAGGAAAGTGACTTCTGCATTCACCAGCACTCAGAACTTTTCAGCCGCCAGTCGTATGCCAGGTGCTCCTGCTTTTCGTGGACATCAGATCGAAAAAGATTCAGTTACGTACCCTGTTGGGGATTCTTTCAGTCCTACTCTGTTGCTTATTCTAGTCTGTTAATGCCATCCGGTAAGGGCAAGTGCATTTGGCAGATTCCCCTCAAAGACACTCATGACCAATGTCTGTTTTGTCTAGGCAGGGAGCACGACTATGAGAACTGTGCCATTTGCTGATTGTTTGTCCCGAAGACCTTACACCACCGTTTGCAAGCCCTAAACTGTACTTTGAGAATCAGCACTTGAAACAGTTAGCGTTAGGAATGAAGGCTGCACCCAACGCCCCATCCGAACCACCTAGTAAGAGGGCCAAGTCCTCGCAGCCAACTTCTTCTGCTGCACCTCTGTCTGCTGTACCTCAGTCTGTAGCCGTCAGCTTGACTTGAGGATCCGGCATCCGCCAGTACAAATATAGCGAGTACCTCTGAGGAAGCCGCAAAATCTCGAGCAGACGACACGTCCACAGAGGATTTACTGGCACCTTTTCTAGATGCCGGGGGTGGCCAGCATTCTGTCAGGGTTCATCGGACCCTGCCTCCGCTGTCCTGATCAGTGACCCTAGGCTCATTCCTAGCCAGACTCCGGCTAGGCCTTTGAAGAAAAAACAAAAAACTACACACTTCATCCTACCTCTGAAAGCATGCCAGATTGGCATGCCTTCAGCCAGAGTTTATTCAATGCCTTTATGGCCCTTAGGCCTTTATCAGAACCCTCTGCCACTGCTCTTCCTCTCCTTAGTCCCAGACCTCCAACCCAGGAAAGGAGGGTAAAGCAGCCTGAGGAAGAGGAATTGTCTGACTCCTATGAGGACTCTCTTTCCTACTCCTCCCATATCTCATCCCCCTTGGATGTGGTTCTCCTGAGGAGGGCTCTGTTGAACCTGACTCCCCTGTAGAGAACCTGACGTTTAGGGAAACTGTTAATAAAATGAAAGACCACTTTTAAGTGGCAATCCTCTGATATGTCTGATGTTCAGAAAAGGTTTTATGACCTTATCCAAATGGGCACTCCCAGTCCTTCTGCTATTCCTCCTCTCCAACCTGCTTTTCTGGATGCTTTTACCTCAGCCTCCACTAGCCCAGACTCCCAACATCTGGCTCCGCAGAGAGCAGACTGACTGTATAAAATCCCTGAGACGGAGAAATTTCTCTTTAAGTGCCTTCCTGCTGACCCAGCCACTATTTCCATCTCTATGGACAGGGCCTCCAAACTTCTGCCTACAACTACTATACTCCCAGCTGATAAAGACAACAAGACCATGGAGAGATTGGGAAAGAAAATGTATACTTCGGCCACCCTCTCATTTAGAGCCACAAATTACCAAACACATATGACCAAATTCTCTTTAGCTCTCCTGGACAAAGCCTCAAGAGTTAGAAGACGTTCCTGACTGTGCACCCAAAGCTTCCCTGTATTCACTGATGGCACTCATCTCTCAAGTGAATAGACACTCCCTGAGATGCAACTATGATGCAGCTGAAGCCTCAACCAGGTCAGCTGCAGTGTTAAGATACTCATGGCTGCGACTACAGCCTCTCCAGGATGACTTCAGGGCCAAACTTCTGGACGCACCTTTGGACCACTCAACACTTTTTGATGCAAAAGTGTCTGACCATTTTAAATCTTTACAACAGAAGGGTAAAGAATTACAGGACTTGAAACATATCCTGGTCTCGCCTGTTCCCAAGTTCCAGAGGAACTACCCTTCCAAGACTTAATTTATCTGGAAATCCTCCAGGCCTGCTGCTCCCTGGTCTAGAAGACCCCCCTAGAAGACAGCCCCCTCAGACTAGGCCATTTTAGTCTTCCAGCCAAAGGTCTCCCTTTCCAGATAGGGCAGGTAGTGTCTGACTGTCTGCCAAAATTTCAGCCCCCACTATCCACCCTCCTTTCTACCCCATCTCTCTCACTGTCTCCCTGCATGGTCACTCGTTACCACATACAAATGTGTCCTGTCTGTCTTACAGGACGGCTACTTCATGTCCTGGGTCACGCTGCCATCAAGGATGGGCATCCCACAGCCCTCCCCCAGTCAACTACCCCTCCTCCATCAGGTTCTACAAACCCTACTTCTTCAGTGCACCATAGAGCCAGTTCTAGCACAAGCAAAGAGAAAAGGATTCTATTCCAGAATCTTTTTGGTACCCAGAAAGGAAGGTCCATGGAGGCCAATTTTAGACCTCTTTCACCTCAACCCCTTCGTAAAGGTCCCTACTTTCAGGATGCTCACTCTACCTACTCTCTTTCCACTCATCCTTCTACAAGGGTTCATGGTAACCCTGGACATAAAGGATGCTTACCTTCACATACCTATAAAGCCCGCTTACAGGAAATACTTGAGGTTCCTGGCAGGCCCATCTCGCTTTCAGTTCTGTGCCTTGCCCTTTGGGCTTTCTACTGCACCTAGGATATTCACAGAATGCCTCGCTCCGGTTATCGCCTTCTGCTGGGAAAAAGGGAATCCAGATATTCCCTTACCTAGACAACCTCCTAGTCCAGGCAAAAGACAAGGAAACTCTTCAAAGCCGCTCCCGGGACCTTCTGGTTATCCTCCACTCTCTAGGGTTCTTGATCAGTTTCCCAAAGTCCCACCTCAACCCCACACAGGATATTGTCATCCTTGGTTGCAGAATCAGGACAGACTTCATGAAGGCCTTTCTTCCAGCAGAAAAGGTGGTAATCCTTCAAAACCACCTCCTTTCTGCTGTACAATTAACAGAACTGACTGCAAGTCAATTTCTGAGACTTCTAGGCTACATGGCAGCTACCATTCCCATGTTGCCCCTGCCAAAGATACACATGAGGAAACTTCAATGTTACCTCCAGTCAGTGTGGACCCAACACTCCCACGCAATGGAGTTCAGTATACCATTGCTCCCCTCCCTACATCAGAAACTGAGATTGTGGATGGCTCAGGTAGTCCAAAACCCAGGTCTGCACTCTCTCCCTCCCAAACCATGTACACAGATCCCTCAGACCTGAGCTGGGGAGCGACTCTGGGGAAGTGGAAGGTACAAGGTTTGTGGACAAACAGACTCAGACAAGACCACATAAACGTGAGAGAAATGAGGGCCATTCTCCTGGCCTTTCAGCCATACCTACAGCAGGGTCCTCTAAAGATTTTCACAGACAACACCACATTCCTGTGGTATCTCAGCAAGCAGGGAGGGACCACATCCTACCTTTTATGCAGACTAGCTCTGCAGATATGGGAACTGGATACCACACAGGGGATCACCCTCCAGGCGGCCTACATCCCAGACAGATTACCTAGGCAGAACCACCTTAAACAACCACAAATAGATGCTGCAAAGAGATGTTTTCCTGACTATGGTCCACAAGTGGGGTATTCCAGAGACAGACCTGTTTGCCTCCTCCATAAACAGGCAGCTTCCTGGCTACTGCACCAGGACACCAGACCTCAAGGCATTAGCAACAGATGCCTTCTCAATGACCTGGAAGGGGAAATTCCTGTATGCATTTCCCCCCTTCCTAATGATACAAAGAGTCTCACCAAAAATCTTGTTGGTGACTCCCTGCTGGCCAAGACAGCGCTGGTTCCCTCCTCTTCTTCACCTGGCCAAAGGCAATCACCACAAGTTACCCCCTTAAGTGGACATGCTCACGCACAACAAGGGGACTCAGATACGCCCACAGTAGCAATCCTTGCACTTTTCCCTGTGGCTGATAGGATTCTGATCCCTTTCAGACACCTATACAACGAGGATGTGCTCACTGTCCTGCGGGAGGCCAGGAAACCTAACACAAGGAAATACTATCTCTCTAAATGGAAAAGGTTTTCCATTTGGTGTCACAAAAGACAGTTGGACCCGTTGGAAAGCGATATCCCTCTCATCCTGTCTTACCTGTGTGAACTTATGCAGACAGGGCTGTCATACTCATCTGTGAAAGCACATTTGTCTGCTATCAATGCCTGCCTTCCTCTGGAGCTTTCCCTTGCATCCAGACTTCTCGCTAAACTGTTCCTCAAAGGGGCACTGCACCTGAGACCACCCAGAAAACCTCCCCTCCCCTCTGGGACATTAACTGTGTATTAGAAAAACTCACTGTAGCCCTCTGAGCCAGCAGACAAAGCTCCCATAAAATTTTGAACATGGAAAACTGTTTTGCTGGTAGCCCTGACCTCAGCCAGAAGGGTCTCAGTGTTGCAAGCTCTTATGGCTACACCACCATTTTTAGTTTTCCACCTGGACAGGATGACTCTCAGGACGAACACTTCATTCATTCCCAAAGTAGTGAATGACCTATCCTTGAACCAGGCCATCCACTTGCCTACCTTCTTCCCTAACCTGGAGGGGGATAGTGAGAGAGTACTTCATTCCCTGGACGTCCAAAATTTAGGTTTTATCTTCATAAAACCAAACCTTTTAGAAACTCTGACCAACTGTTTATTTCCTTCCACCCCAGAGCCCTGGGGAAAGCTGTGAGTAAACGGACTATCTCGGCCTGGATCTCCAGGGCCATTTCCTTCTGCTACCTACACCATGGCAAGACCTTGCAGGGCAATGTCAAAGCCCACTCCACCAGAGCAATGGCCTCTTCTGGAGCCTTTTTAAGGGGTTAGACACTAATGCCATACTTGAGGCAGCTGCTTGGTCCTCAGTGCACACCTTTACCAAACACTACAAATTGGACCATAACGCCAGGGCTAGGGTAGAGTTTGCCAGGGCTGTCCTACACAGATTCCTGGAAACATCATGTAGGCCACCCCTTCAGTCCTCAGTGAGCTTTGGCACTCACCCACATGTAGAATACTGCAACATTAGAATAGAAGGACATAGGAAAGTTGTGTAAAATCTTACCATAACCATAGATGTCCTTCTCTTTCATTTTGCAGTATTCCTTCTCTCCCACCTTCCCCTATTGTCAGACTGCACTTGCTCTCCTGGGTGACATTGGACAGGCTATACCCTTATAGCACTGACTCCAACTGGGGCCTCTTTTAGGTTCTGAGGGCTGGTGCGTGCAGATGTCACATATGACCCACATTCCTGCTGACACGTTAAGACGTCCGATGCACCTAGATGGACTGAAAATCTTTGGAAACCTGGCTGGAAGAATTGGAGAGGAAGAAGGGTAAACCCACATGTAGAATACTGCAACATGGAAGAGAAGGTCATCTATGGTTATGGTAAGATTTTGCACAACTTTCCTTTATGTATTTCCTAGATGATGAAGTGGGGGTCTGTAGCTTGCAAGGAGATGATATGGGACTTTGCCTGTGGTAATTTTAATATGGTGAAGCTCTGGTGCATTGAACTGATTGCCCAGCCTTGATGTATATATGTTTTTATGTAAATTGAGAAACGTCTACTTTTTGTCTTTTCCTGTGGCCTAAGTGTAGGAAGCTATTTTAGCCCTGCGTTGTTGTGGGGTGCTCTCCACAACCTTAACCAATTCTTAGAAACTGCATAAACATCTACATCCTCCAGGATGAGAAGGGGCTGCAGGATGTAGAGCTTCTTGCTTAGATTCCTGTCACTGAGCAGTAATACCTTTAGCTATTCTTGTGTTGGCTTTCCTATGTGGGAAAGTTTATCTGGCAGTGCCTAAAATGTGGAACAATTGAACATCTGTCTGATATACACTGCTATATGAAAAATGTTTTGGCTAAGTATATAAATAAGAATGTTCGTAATCAGTTTAGTTTTAGAGTGGTTGAGGATTTGTATGTATTTGTGTGAGTAGGGATCTCCTTCATCATAACGTTGAATTTCATAACATTGAGACCATAACATCGAAAATTCAAAACACTGAAAACCCAAAACATTGGAAACTCGGAACATTGAAAGTGTGCTTCATAACATTGAAAACTGCATTGCACAAGTAAATATCACCTCCACCACCTAACTAACAAACACGATTTCTACTACGTTTCTGCAGGAGAGCAAGTTTTACTGCACCCCCCCCCCCCCCCGTAAATTAAATACACCAACTCCAAGGTCGCACTACAGTGGAAAAAAGTTAATTTCCTAACCCCATACACTGACGCTTTAGGAAATGAACGTTTTTCCACTGTAGTGTGATCTTGGAGTTGGTATATTTAATTTATGGGGGGTGTGGGGGCAGAGGGGCTTGCCCCCCTGCAGAAACGTAGTAGAAATTGTGTTTGTTAGGTGGTGTTATAGGTGGAGAGAATGTTATTTACATATGCATTGTAGCTTTCAGTGTAATGATGCACACTTTCAGTGTTCTGCGTTTTCAGTGTCCCGAGTTCCACACCCTCTTCCATTATGTTTTCCCATAGTCTGTCAGAAATAGAGGTGGATAGGATGATGAGGAAATTCCTCAGAACACAGATCCAATTGTGGGTTTTGCCAGCTGTGTCTTCCATCAGGTCCGTTAGCCACCATTCTTCTTTTCAACCTGTAATTGCTCCTTCTCCAATCTGACCACCCTTTTCTGAGTACTTGGATCTGAGAACCCCGGGAGTCGAACCGTCTGATCCGAAGGTTATTTTAACCTTGACTCCGGCTACTTCCTGACCTGATCAGCTCAGACACTGTTGGAACACAACTGCTCTTGGAGCTGAAGCATTAGCGTCAGATTTGAGGAGTTGACTTTGACTCAGAAGTTTATCGAGCCATCACTTGCTCTTGAAGCTTCTGAGCTTGATACCTCGGCTGCAACTCCTCCCTCAGAGCGAGGAGTTGGGGGAGTTAGGGGTTTGTCTACTCTGGGAGCCTTGGCTCCAGTGGGATTGTCCTTGGCCTCTCCAGGCCCCACTGCTTTTGAGGTGGTGGAGATGGCTTTCTCTCAACCTAGAGTAATGTTGACTTTCCCTTCTTCAGATCCATACCCTGCTCCTTCTCTGGATCCTGTGTCTGAGTCCTTGCATCCTACACCTCAGGGCCAACCAGCCCAGAAGTGCTTTCAAGCATTTCCTTCCAGGGAACTCCCCTTCTCTTCTGATAACTCCCCAGAACATCCCACTGAAGAGGTCCCACTGAAGAGGACGTGCAAGAGTAGGCACTTGGGAGTCCCCACAGAAATTCATCGCAGAAGACACAGAGTTTGATGAGGGGGAAGGGTCCCCTAGATCTGCACTTGAAGATGTCTCATTTGGAGACTTCTTAGAGATCCTTCACCAAAAAGGTGGTTGGTCTTCCCAAACCCCCTCCCAGGAGGAATCTGTGTTCTTGGAAGCCTTCAGGTTTGGCCCGTCTTCATCTTGGGTTACCCCCCTGCGGATGAGCTTATAGATCTTTTCTCCCGCAGGACTTGGAAGGAACCAGACTCTGTGGACCCTGTTCCAAAACGCCCCAACAAAATCTTAAGTGCCCCTGCTGATAGTACTGGACTACAGGGATTTCTGTAGATGCCATGCTTGTTGCAGCAGCCACCAAAAAGGAGTTTGCCAAACAAAGCTCCACTGTCCATCACCTAACAGAGAGTCTAGGGCTTTGGACAGGTTTAGGAAGCAAGTGGGTGTGTCAGCAACATTTGGCCTGCGATTGTTGAACTACCTGCCACATGTCATCAGATTACAGATGGATTTGATAAAATAAGTCACTAATTCTGCCCCAGGGTCCATGTCTGCAGTGGAACAGAAGTGCTTTTGCTCACAGGTGGCCACTCTGCAGTCGATTACAAACTTGTACATGAGGTTGATCTCACATGGAGTGGAAGGTATCGTGAGGGTGGCCGGTTCAGGCATATCCATAAAAAGACATGCCTGGATATGATTTTGCAGAACTCTTCAATCTGTCATTCATCAATGCTCCCACTGATGGATCATCCTTGTTTGGCACAACAGTAAAGAGACTCTCTCTAACAGTGAACAGGATGGGAAGACCTTGTCTGCTGTTGGAATTTGCTTTTCAAACCCACAGAGACCCTTTCCAGGAACCAGTGCAGTGGTAAGAAAATGTGGTTCAAGAAATCTCAAGGTCCTTTCCAGGAGTCATGTGGGAACTTTTCCTCCAGAGACAGAGAGAAATATAGTGGTAGATATTGCCCACACAGTAGAGGGGGTCTGCAGAACCAAGAATCTCAAGATTCTTTCTCTGACAGATCCTTCCAATGTTCCTGAAAGGTTGCCTGACTGTCCCTGTCTGGAGGCACTTATCCTTGAACCAAAAAGCCTAGCTAACCATCAGAAATTACTCTTTGGTGCCGAGGATCATATCCAGTGAATATTTCATTCCCTTTTTACTAATTCCAGTTAAACCAAGGAAAATTCTCCCCCAATGTTTCACCCAATCAGAGGGAGCTAGCAGCTCAAGAGATCGTAAAACTGCTAGACAAGAGAGTCATCTAAGAAGTCTCACCAGACCAAACAGGATCTTGAATTCACTCAAGGTTTTTTTAGTGCCAAAAAAGACCGGGGACCTGAGATCTAGCTTGGATCGAAGTTATCTGAACCAGTTTATAAAAAAAATACAAATTCTGGATAGTCACAGTTCAGTCCATTCTGCTTCTCCTTCAGAAGGTCAACTGGATGTGCTCAATCGATCTTCAAGATGCATACTATCACATAAAATGAACAGCTGCTCTTGAAGGTATCTATGCTTCCATCTGGGAGCCAGTCATTATCAGTTCAGAGCTCTGCTCTTTGGTCTCCCCACAGCTCCCAGGGTGTTTACCAAATGCATGGCAGTGGTAGCAGCTCACCTGTGACTGCTTGGATTCAGAGTGTTTCCCCATTTTGACAGCTGTCTCCTTACTGCACCAGTGAGGCATCTACTAATAAAAGTCAAAGATTATTTGCTTCAACTTTCACTGTCATGAGAATCACTGTCAACATGCACAGATCTCATCTTCAGTCAGTTCAAGTTTTAGATTTTATAGGGGTTTGCTTAGATACAGTCAGTTGTCTAGCTCTTCTGCTCAAAGTAGAAGCCTTACATTGAAGACACACATCAAACAGGTTCTTTCCATTCCTTCTCCCCCTGCAAAATTGGTCCTAAAAGTTGTAGGATCAATGACTGCTGCTGTTACTCTATTTCCCACTGCTTGCTTACACATGCGAGTTCTTCAGTGAACCTTGGTGGTGCAATGGTCCTTTCATTGTTATCCCTTGAATCACCTGATAAAATTGTCTCAGATTTGTAGAAAGTCTCTTCTTTAGTGGCTCTACTCCGAGGTGATCGAGCAGGTCGTCCATTTATCCTTCCTCACCCCAGTGCCACATTGACCACGGACACCTCCCAGTTGGGATGAGGGGCATTACTTAGGATGGACTGTACAAGGCACGTGGTCCCCACAAGAGACCAATTTGCATATCAGGCATATGGGGGCAGGTGTTCTTGGTTCAACGCCAATATTTTCTATGACACCCTCCAGGAATAATCCTCCCCTCGCGCTCCACAGCCCTCTTGAGACTCCTGGTATTGGGGGTTGGCTTGTCAGACCGGGGTGTGACCCCAGTCCCGAGATTGTCATGCTCTGTTCCGGGCTCCCATCCCTCTCCGGGCATGGAGAGGGCACTTGCCTCTGCTGGCAAAACATCCCTGTCGGAGTCCTTGCCCCCCTCTGTGCCGCAACTGTCGCAAGCCACAACTACTGGACCCCGGGCAGAAGGGCCTCAGGTTTCTCCCCCTCAGGAGACCCCCCTCCTTGCAATCTTCCCCAGAACCCCCCCCCACTGAGGAAGTCCCTTGCAAAGCTTCATGCAAGAGGAAGCACATGGACTCCACTGAGGAGTCTCTAACCGAAGATACGGACTTTGATGATGGGGAAGGGTCCCCACAGTCTCCCTCTAATGAGGTGTCCTTTGGTGACATCCTCAAGATCCTAAGACAGAGTGACAACTGGAAGTCCTCCAACCCTTCCTCAGAGGAATCCGTATTGCTGCAGGCATTTCGTGCCCGGCCCCCTACCTCCTGGGTTACCCCACCAGCCGATGAGCTTGTCCAGCTCATCGTCCATCGTGCATGGAAAGCTCCTGACACTTTGGAACCTATACCTCGGAGGCCTGACAAAAATTATCTCCTCTTGCTGAACATCCTCATTGGTCCAAAGGTCTTCCAGTAGATGCCATGGTGGTGCCGACTGCAACCAAAAAAGACTTGGCAGAAGAGAGCCAGACTGTCCATCCACCCAACAAGGAGTCACAGGTGATAGACAGACTTGGGAAGCGTGTTTGCTTCATCGATCGATCTTTGCTGTAAGGTCCTTGAACTACTTGGCACACTTAACGAGGCTCTAGAGAGACCTTATCAACCACCTCTCTGAAACCTTGGCAGGAGCTGTTTCTGATGAGGTTCACGACAACGTAGCCTCTCGGATAGCGACCCTGGAATCTATATCCAATTCTTCCATGCGCCTCATTTCACATGCAACAGAAGGAGTCATGCCTGGATGTGCCTTTGTGGACTCCTCTAAGGCTTCCTTTATGAATGAGGCCACTTCATTGTTTGGCCCAAAGGTTAAATATATGCTGGCAAGGTGCGAACAAGGTGGTAAGACCCTGTCTGCCATTGATGTCCGACACTCCACCCCTCAATGATTCTACTCAAAAATCAGAGGAGCAGGAAGATGTGGCACAGAAAATCACAGAGCTCTTTCCGTTGTGCACGTGCCGAGTTCTCCCCTAAGGGCAGAGGGGGAAACTCTAATGGAAGATGCCCCTTTCGGAGCAGGGGAGGTCCGCGAAACTGGGGTTCCAGAGATTGATTCTTTGGGCAACCCTACTTGCGCTCCTGAAGCGTTGCCTGACTGTGCTCACCTCTGGAAGAGGTCGGGGTCATTTTTCCTTTTACCCCACTGCCTGGCGAACCATAACCACCGATTCTTGCTTTCAGTGGATAATATCCAGAGGTTACCGCATTCCCTTCCATCTTTGTCCCACTTCACCCCAAAATTCACCCAGTCAAGGGGAAGCAGCAATACACAAAATCCGAAAGCTGCTACAAAAAGAGTCATCCAAACGGTCCCCCCAGACCAGATAGGATCCAGTTTTTACTCAAGATTCTTTTTAATGCCAAAAAAGACAGGGGATTGGAGACTGATTCCTGATCTCAGCACACTAAACAAATTTGTAAAAACAGAGAAATTCCAGATGGTCACGGTTCAGTCTAGCCTTCCTCTTTTGGAAGAAGATGATTGGATGTGCTCTATATATCTTCAAGATGCGTATTACCATATAAAAGTGGACAAGTGCTCAAGAAGATACCTCTGCATTAGAGCCAGTCACTACCAATTTTGAGCACTGCCCTTCTGTCTCTCTACAGCCCCCAGAGTGTTCACCAAATGCATGGCAGTGGTTATCGCTCACCTGAAACTTCAAGGATTCCAGGCGTTTCCATACCTAGACGATTGGCTCCTTACCGCCCCCACCAAGCATCTACTGGAGGAAGCCCTAGATTACACTATTCTCACAGCTCAGCGCCTGGGAATCACTATAAACTGGGAGAAGTCCAACACGACCCCGGCACAATCTTTAGAATTCATCGGAGTTCTGTTGGACACGAGAAATTGCACAGCATCTCTTCCTGATCACAGATGTCAAAGAATAAGACAACAGGTTCAGCCGCTAATCTATCACCACAAATCATCTGCTCGGTCCGTACTCCCAACTCTTGGGGTCGATGGCAGCCTCGATCACCATTGTTCCTCTGGCCAGGTTCCACATGAGACTTTGGTGGCTACTTCTCATTCAGTGGTACCGTCTACAACATCCTTTGTCTTTTCAGATAAGTGTAACTCAGAGATGCAAGCAAGATTTGCTCTGGTGGAGGTCTCAAAATCCCCAACAATGTTCTCGTTCCTTCAGCCCCCATCAGCCAAAAGCCACGATGACCACAGATACCTCCCTGATGGGGTGGGCGCGGGCTATGTCAGGGAAATTCAGTCCAGGGCATCTGGTCAGAGGCAGAGGCTCATTTGCATATCAATGTCCTGAAACTGAGGGCAGTGCTACTAGCAATGCAAGGATTTCAGTCGATCCTTCCATCAGGGACTATTCCAGTCAGTCAGACAACATGTCAGTAGTCTGGTACATCAGCAAGCAAGGGGGCACCAGATCTTGCCCGTTATGCCGAGAGGCCTTGAGAATATGGCAGTGGGCGATAGCTTCCAACCGCTTTCTAATTGCAAGGCACATTTCCAGGAGCTCCAACGTGATAGCGGACAAATTGAGCAGGTGCATTCTACAACCTCGAGTTGTCCCTCAATCCTGAGATAGCGGCAAAAATTTTCAACCGCTGGGGCCAGCCTTGCTGCGATCTATTCGCCTCCCCAATCAACTCCAAGTGCATCAACTAGTTTGCCCTGATCCCCCCTCAGAAACATTCACAGAGAGATGCTCTAGTCCACGCTTGGCCCTCTGGTCTGCTTTATACTTATCCTCCTCTACCTCTCATTTCCCAGTTTTTGAAGAAAACATGACAGTTGAAGAACAAAGTAATCCTCATTGCACCATATTGGCCTCGACAAGTTTGGTTCCCCTTCCTTTGGCCTCACCTGCTAGATCGACCATGGATTCTCAGTCCATCTCCAATGTTGATCTCCCATCCGCAGGTTCTGACCCACCCAGTCTAACAAACCTGAAGCTGACAGCTTGGTTTCTCCACTTCCATTGATTGCCAGGCAGGATAACCTCTCTTCCCCGGTGCGCAATATTCTTATTGCATCTCATAAGTTATCCACCAGGCTAACCTATCTTAGCGAATGGAAAAGATTTAACTTATGGGCACCGAACAAACAATTGGACCCCTTGTCAGCCCCAGTTTCGGTGGTATTAGATTATTTATCAGATCTCTCTCAATCTGGGGTATCAGCCTCTACTGTTCGTGTTCATTTAGCTGCCATTTTTAATTTCCACATTGGCTTCCAGGACTCTTCACTCATGTCACATAGACTCTGTAAGACTTTCTTGAAGGACGTTTTTTACCTAAAACCTCCCTTTAGAGAACCAGTACAACCTTGGGACCTGGCTTTGGTTCTACAAGCCCTAACAGCACCCCCCTTTGAATCTGCATCTTCATGTGTTTTAAAGTATCTCTCTTGGAAAACCTTGTTTCTGTTTTGCTATTACATTGGCCAGACGTCTGTCAGAACTTTAAGCCTTATGCATCAAACGTCCCTACCTTATTTTTCATAAGGAAAGAGTCTCACTGAGAGCTAATTTCTCCTCCTTACCGAAAGTGGTGTCAGAGTGGTCTGTCAACCAGTCTATTGACCTCCCAATATTTTTTCCTTATCATTCCAACAAGGGAGAGTATTGCCTGCACTCCCTAGATGTTCACAGGCAAATTTGTTTTTATTTGGACAGAACAAAATCTGCTCGTAAATCAGACCAGTTATTTCTGGCTTTTTCTAGACCAAGACTAGGGTGCCCGGTTTCAAAAGTTACATTAGTGTCATGGTTGAGAAATTGCATTACCTTCATCTACAACAAGAACGTCACCTTGCCTCACAAAGTGAAAGCCCATTCTACAAAGTCAATAGCAACTTCAGCAGCTTTCCATGCTAGGGTTTCCCTCAATGACATTTGCTCAGCTGCGACTTGGGCCAACCCCCATACTTTTATTCTGCATTACAAATTGGATTTGGCCTCCAGAGGAAGAGCTTCTTTTGGTTCCATGGTGCTCAGGAATGTACTTCCATAAGGACTGCCCAGGGATATAGGTAGCTGGGGACTCTGTCCTATCAGTAAGGAATGAACGAAGATTAACAACATCAGATAAAGAAGTTATGTCTTACCATAACATTCCATTTTTTGTTGTTGATCTTCGTTCATTCATTACTCTCCACCCTCCGTCCCCCTCCGGAGGTTCCTGGAGGATTTCATATGGTCCTCCTTCCATTCTTGTAGGTCTGTTATGACCAGAGGTAGCCTCTACTTTTGTCTGTCAACTTGCAAACTCGATCTGAGGTAACAAGGGAGTAGAGCATTTTAGGTAGGATCTTGGCTCGAGAGTTTTTGGCTGACGCGAGCTTGGTATGAGGACAGAACCGATAACCCATCAGTATGTAAAAAACGAAGATCAACAACACAGATGGAACATTATGGTAAGACATAACTTTTTTCTTGTTTGAGCTGCTGATCTTTCAGCTATCACTCTTCTGTCATAACATTGTTGTATATTTAGGTTGGCGTGTGTGCGTTTATTTATATATATATATATATATATATATATATATATATATATATATATAATGTATTTATTTTTTATACTGTCTGCACTTTAACAAAGACGTTTTTGTGTTTAAATTACCTGTTTTAACTGTTGACTACACACTCGTGTGATAGACATTTCTGTGGATTTAAAGTGTTTGTCGTAACACATACTTCACAAAACCTGTGTGCCACGCAGTCATAGCCCTTAAGGCAAAATAACATACCCAACACACTAGTAATAGGTGACTCTGTAGTCAGGCACACTGACGTCCCACTCACTAGGCTGAACAAGGAGAAGGTTACTGTTAGCTTCCTGTTGGGTGCCAGGATCCGCCACATAACACAAGCACTCAGGTCACTCCAGAACAAGTACAAATATGACTCTGACATTGTCCATGTTGGTGTGAATGACCTGAGCTGTACCTCCCTGGACTACATGAAGAGACATGGAAGAGCTCTCTGATCACGTATCCCAGACTGGTATGACCCTGACCTTAAGTAGCATCCTACCCTCGCCAAGAATGATACCACAGTATAAAGAAAACATTATCAATTTCAACAATTGGCTAAGCTTCTGGTGTCATTCAAAGGGGGGATCCAGTGTCTGTCAGCCTGGGATGACTTGCTTGACAAGCCACGCTGCTTGGCTGGAGACGGCTTGCACCTGTCACCCTTAGGCTTTCGAATACTGGCCAAGGCTCTTGCCACCCCCATAGTGCCTTTTTAAGGCAAGGCTCAAAAGACAGTCCCACCACCCTAAATAGCACAAGTAACAAAAAACTGAGGGTAATGCTGCTCAATGCCAGAAGTCTAAATCTCAAAATGCACACACTCGAGGCACTCCTCAGTATGGAGAAAATCGATATATGTGCAGTAACAAAAACCTGGTTTAAGGCTCCAGAGAGCACCCCAGCACTACCAGGCTACAACTCGTATCATACATTTCGGTCACAAAACCCGGACCAAAATACAAACGGTGGGGGCGTGTCCATATTCATCAAGGATATCCACACCTCCAGGTTAGTGGCACAGCACAATGCTTCAGAAATCATCCACGTGCAACTAACTACGGGCAAGACTGCAATTTAAATTGTAGCTTGCTATTGATCACCCATCATGCCCCAGGACCCCCATTCCGCATTTCTGGAAGCACTGAGAAACATAAAGGTCCTACCAGACACCCTGATATTGGGTGATTTCAGTTACCCAAACATTAACTGGGAGAACTACTCAACTACTAACTCTCTTGCCCAACATTTCCTAGAATTTATAAACTCAAATGCCCTGGATCAACTGGTCAGCACCCCTACCAGAGGTGACAACATATTGGATCTGGTCATCAGCAACATGGGCGACCTGTGTTCCACACCAGAGGTCAACCCCTCGCTGATTAGATCTGACCATAAAGTAATCACTCTGGATATCCACATTCCACCCCCACCCTGGTCAAAGAAACCACCGTGAAAAACTTTTCAAAAGCAAACTTCACATTACTTAAGACTGAGGTGGAACGTTTCAAAGCCTCCATGCTAAAAGATAATGCTGCCCAAGCTGCAAAATCCTTTACCAATGCACTCTCTGGACACCTACAAGAATGCATGGATCATGCTATCCCAAGCAAAACCAAGGCTCACTCCTCCAAGAAAAGGAAACCAGTCTGGTGGACCCCTGCCATAAACAAGCTATACAACAGAAGGAGGAAACTAGTACAGAAAAGAGTAAAATCCCAAGAAGGTAAGACATCCCTGATCAGTATCAGCTACAATCCCTCATAAAATCATGCAAGGCTAGCTTCAAAAGAAAAATTGCCAAGGACTCCAAAGGTAACCACAAGGCATTCTTTAGCTATGTGAAGAATCTAAGTGGCAATTCTCAGATCTGCTTGGAGTTAGTGCAGAATGGCACAAAATACACTGAACCGACTGATATTGCCAACATCCTGGCAGACCGGTTCAGTGCAAACTTCACCCCCATAAGGGCCCATAACCATACCAGAAGAATGTAGTGCCCTGAAATCACAGACACTCAGGTAAAAATAGCCCTCTCCAAAGCCAAAAACACACCATCAATGGGACCAGACAGTGTCCCAGGCTGCGTCCTACACAATCTCAAAGATGCACTAACCCTTCACCTAAACACACTGTTCAAACCCAACCTCTCCACAGTCTAGAGTGGCACACAGCAACAGTTATTCCGCTCCACAAAGGTGGAGCTACAACAGACCCCGAGAACTCTCGCCCTATAAGCCTGACTAGCTTGGTCTGCAAGGCTATGGAGCGCATCATCATGGATCTCATTAACAGAGACATTGGGAACCTCCAAACACTGGACCCTACCCAGTTCGGCTTTAAGGGCAGATCATGCCTCCTAAACCTGGTGGACTTCTTTGAGACAGTTACCAAAGCTATAGACGAGGGAAAGTTAGTCCACACAGCCTACCTAGACCTTGCAAAGGCCTTCAACACCATTCCCCATTCTGGTATTATAGACGAGCTCACCAGCCTGAACATAACACGTCACAAGATGGGTTACCAACTAGCTCACTACAGAACCCACATGGTAAGAGTTGCGGGAGCTAGGTCTAACTCTAAACCGGTTACAAGTGGCATTCCCCAGGGCTATAGGTTCATAGGTAGGTAAGTAGGCTATCTGCCTGAAGGCATTTATAAGCCTAGCTGGAATTGTGTTGGCTTTCGCCGCCGCCTCGGGGTAAACTTTCTATTTCCCATCCACTCATCAAGCTTTCTCTTGAACAGGGTTAGTGAGGAGCTCAGCCTAATGTAGACTGGAATTTTGTTCGAGCATGGAAAGTCTCTGGGAAAGGAATCTATCCCTCCAGCATGTCCTATTTATTGCTGTGGTGAAGTTTAGATCCCTAGAGCATGTCCCTTGAGAGGATATGGTTTTCTTTAGGTGGAGCATGTCCATCAATTCTGGGTTGGACATGGCCTTGTATGTCAAGCATAGATCACCTCTGAGTAGGTGGTATGCAACCGAGTACAGCTGGAGTTTCTTCAGTCGAGGTGCATAGGGCATCTGTTTCTGGTCTTTGCAGCTGTTGCAGGTGTCTTGTAAGGTACATTCCAAATGGGGCATTGTACTCTATGATGAGTCTGATGAGTGATGCGTATTGGAGGTACAATGACCTCTTATGATCTGGATGCAAACCCTTTTGTGATTAGGTGGGCCACATAGAAGGATTTTCTAACCACTTTGGCAATGTGATTATCAAAGGAAAGATTACTATCTACTTTGGTCCCCAGATCCCTTATTATTTCTTTCGTATTTAGGGGGCTACCACTTATGTAGTAGCTTGTGGATGCTTTGTTTTTTCCAAAGGGGATGACTATGCACTTTTTGGCATGTAACTTGAGGTCAGTGAGACCCTTTTGGAGGATGTCTGTGTTTGCCGGAGAGTCAATTATAGCCCCTAGTTTGCAGTCGTCTTTGAACTTTGTCAGCCATAGATCTCCTGTGCTTGCCTGTACCTCTGAGAAGTATATGCCGAATAGGAGGGGTCCCAGGACTGAGCCCTGGGGAATGCCACTTGTAACCGGTTTAGAGTTAGACCTAGCTCCCGCAACTCTTACCATGTGGGTTCTGTAGTGAGCCAGTTGGCAACCCATCTCGTGACGTAAGGTAATGATGTCATCACGTTGTTTAGTGTGCCCCCCCCCTCATTGTTTAAGGTCATACCTTCTTTAATACGATCATAATTGCTATTTCTGGGCCATGCAAAGATGTGTCCTTCCTTAAAATCCCTTTTGTCCCTTTCAAGTTTATGAAATATCTGTAGTAGCGGTCTACGTTTAAAAACTGCTTCAGATTCAGCTATCGAAGCACATTTCTCATCCACTAATTTATGTGGATAAGAAGCAAATAATGATTCCTGTTCAGAAATTACATTGGTTCTTATTTCTTCCTCTTCTTTAACAGAGGATTCCAATAATAAGTGGATATAGTTAAAGCTCAGTTCTAAATTGAGCTGCTGCCATTTACTTAACAGCTCAGGTTGATGACCTCTTCCTATTATGGAGTGGTGATGATACAACGTTAAAAAAATTCACTACAGAAATTAATAACAGCACTGACTTTCTAAAATTTGAGATGAAATACTCTAGACCAGAAACAGAATTTCTTGATGTAATGATTGATATGGATGATGTGAATGGGATGACCACCAAGCTGTTTAGGAAGGAATGCCATAGAAATACCTTATTCCATAGAAGCAGTATGCATCCAGGACATATCTTTAAGAATGTAGTAAAAGGGCAAACCCTTAGGACTTAAAGGCTAACAGCCAGAGATGATGAATTTGAGAAAGAACTAACTAATATGAAACTCAGAATTAATGAAAAGGGGTTATGCTGATAGTATGACCACAGGAATCCTGCATGCATCTACTTCATGGAGAGATAGTATAGGTAAGCTGTATTTCTCAATGCCTGATAATGATAGAACAGGTTATGTTCAACATAAAAATGAATCTGTTAGATTCTTTACTTATTTTACCAGCGATGTGAATATAATAACCAATGTGATAAAAAAGAACTGGAATATATTAACACAGAATCCAGAAATCAAACAAGTCGTAGGGGAAAATCCAAGATTTATATTTAAGAACAGGAAATCTTTGAAAAGGATGTTATGCTATCTATATAATATTAAGGGACAAGATATGGTAAGAGTAAAAGGGACGGTTCCTTGTGGTGGATGCAATCAATGTATATACATAAATCATAAGAATGTATTTACACATCCAGACACTAAGCGAATATATGATTTCAGTGTAGCAGCCAGTTGCAACACAAACCATGTGTTCTACTTGGCTGTCTGTCAGAAATTCTCTGCATTTTATGTGGGCAAGACTGACAGACAGCTAAGATTTAGAATTGGGGAACGCCTATTAAATTTTAGGAATGGTGTTGCCACTAATGTGTTAGCCAAACATATGACCTCTGAGGGCAATGACCATAATTTTATGTTCTCAGTTAACTGAGTGGTGAGTTTGGCTGTGAAATAGCAGTCCTTTTCAATTCACATAGTTTCATAGGAGGTTCATAGGCTCATAGGTTTATACTAGGCTATCTGCCCTAAGGCATTTATAAGCCTAGCCCAAAGTTTTGTGGCTTACACCACCCCTTATGTTAAAAAATACTGTGCCCATTAGTTTGTTGTGCCTCTGTCCAGCAGTGACACAGAGATGATTCCCGGGGTAAATCTACGATCTCCCATCCACCAGTCAAGATTTCTCTTGAACAGAGCCATCGAGGTGCTCTGCCTCACATGGACTGGAATTTTATTCCACAGCATAGGGAGTCTCTGGGTGATAAATCTATCCCTCCAGCATGTCCTATTTATATCCGTGCTAAGGTTTAAGTTGCTTGCTCTAGTGGATCTGGTAGATTTGGATTTTTTGAGGTGGAGCATGTCCATTAATTCCGGGTTGGACATGGCCTTGTATGTCAGGCACAGGTCACCTCTGAGCAGGCGGTATGCGACTGAATAGAGCTCTAGTTTCTTCAGTTTGGCAGCATATGACAGATTTTGGAGTCCCTTTATCCTTTTGGTGAGGAACTTTTGGGGTCTCTCCAATTGCTGCAGGTGTCTGGTGAGATACATCCCGAATGGGGCATTGTACTCTATCATTGGTCTGATAAGTGAAGAGTACAGGGGAACAATGACCTCACTTGATCTGGATGTGAATCCCTTCATGATCAGGTGGGCAATGTAGAAGGTCTTTCTAACCACTTTAGCAATGTGAGTGTCAAAAGAAAGGCCACTGTCAACCTGGGTCCCCAGGTCCCTGATAACCTCTTCTGTGCTTAATGGATTGCCACCTATATGGTAGCTTGGGGTTACCTTGTTTTTCCGAAGGGTATGACTATACATTTTTGGCATTTAACTTCAGGCCATGGCTCTGGCACCAGTTATCAGTTTCCGTGAGACCCCTCTGAAGGATATCTGTGTCCGATGTACTTTCCACTATGGCGCCCAGTTTGCAGTCGTCTGCAAACTTTGTCAGCCATAGTCCTCCTATGTTTGCCTGTACTTCTGAGAAGTAGATGCCGAACAACAGGGGGCCAAGGACTGAGCCCTGTGGGACCCCACTTGTGACCGGCTTGGAGTCTGACATGGCGCCAGCAACTCTAACCCTGTGGGTTCTGTTCTTTAGCCAGTTTGCAACCCATCTTGTGACATATGGGTTTACATTTAAGCTGGCAAGTTTCTCTGTAATACCCGAGTGGGGTATTGTGTCAAAAGCTTTTGCAAGGTCAAGGTAGGCTGTATGGACTGCCTTTCCCTCATCAGTGGCCTTGGTGACTGTTTCGAAGTAGTCGACCAAGTTCAAAAGGCATGATCTGCCCTTGACAAAGCCAAACTGGGTCGGGTCCAATGTCTGCAAGTCCCCTATGTCTTTGTTTATGAGTTCCATTATGATCCTCTCCATAGCTTTGCAGACCAGGCTTGTTAAGCTTATGGGGCGGTAATTTCCAGGGTCCGTAGAGGTACCGCCTTTGTGGAGTCTGACCACAGTTGCTGTACGCCACTCCTTGGGCACGTATCCAGTAGTAAGGCTAAGATTAAACAGCTGCCTTTATGCGGGTTTAGTTCCTCGTTGAGTTCATGTAGCACACAGCCGGGGACACCATCCGGTCCCATTGATGCTGTGTTTTTAGCTTTAGAGAGAGCAGCTTTCACCTGCGCATTAGAGATGTCTGGGAGGCTACACTCCGTTGGGATAGTTATCTCTCCTTTTGGGGGGTAGAGGGGGGTGAAGTTTGCACTGAACCTGTCTGCCAGTATGTTGGCAATGTCTGTGGGTTCAGTGATTTTTGTATCATTTTGGACTAATTCTGCGCATATCTGGGAGGTTATTAGGCTATTGGCCCTGAGGCCCTTATAAACCTAGCCACGAGTATAGCCCATGTTTAGACAAGTCAGCACCCAGAGCCACTGTCAAGCAGGGACACAGCTGGAATCCCAGGAGTGTATTTTCTGTTTCCCATCCAGTTCAATACCATAGCCAAACTCACCGCTACATTTTCCAGCACTAACACTAGCTCCTCTTCACTATCACATCCCTGTCTGGAAACCAAATCCAGCTCTTCTGCATTTTCTTTCTCCCCCATTCCCATCACTACCATAACTAAACTTCTCCTTAAACTGAAACCTAGCTCATGTGCCCCTGATAACTTACCTCCATAATATCTCCAAATGTCAGCAAGATCCATTACCTATCCCATCAGCGTACTTCTCAGTAGGTCTCTCCAAGAGGCTTGTGTTCCTACAGTGTGGAATAAAAGCATTTGATGTTCGTGTTTCACTTTTGCAGTCATTACACTTGGGTTATCCTGCTGGCAGGCTACCCGCAGTCGGCCTGAATTCCAAAGTCCTGGTCCAGCGTCAGTTGCTGTTGCCTCTTCCCTGACGTCAGTGTACCAGGGGTATAGAAGATGCAGCTGACACCATTTTCTTCAGTCTTTCTTGCAGCGCGGTGCCCGAAGCAAAAGCAGTTCGCAAGTGCCGGTCGGCCGACTCCTGAGATTTTTGAAATTGAATTTCAGATCCGAAGTCTTCAATAAAGCTAAGTACCCCATTGGGGAAACTTTTTCTTGCTCCAGACCGATGTCAGTAAAAGTTAACAATTGTATTTCTTGTGGGAAGCAAGTACCTCATAAGGATTTTCATTCTTACTGTATTCCTTTTGCCTAGGCCCTGACCACAATGTTGCTAGTTGTCGGTTTTGTGCTAGATCCAACCAACGCACTATTAAGCGTCGGTTCGATTTTGCTTTACATTACTTTGGCCGATGGTTTAACTATATAATGCCGTCGGAACAACCAACGACCGGAGTCCATAAAAAGCGCAAGGACGAAGAAAAAGACAGGCATCCGAGGTCCAAAACCGATGAAGAAGCCTCTTCTAGGCCAGTCGCCGGTTTTCAGTGAGGTGCTTTCGCAGCCCCTGACACCCGCTACCTCAGAGCCACAGGCCGCATCCGACTCCCACGTGGAGACAGCTAGGCCTCTGGAAAATCAAGGTATTGGGCCTACGGAAACAATTCCCTCAGATGGGTCCAGAGCCGGTGAGCAGGCATCGGCTTCTGAGGGTGTTTTCAGACCTACACAGCTTACTATCAAGGCCTCTTCAGCAGCCAAGGCAAAGTCTGAAGCACCTTTAAAGACAAAGAAACAAGTACAGCATTCTCCTGGACAGTCATCCATGCCAAAGAAACAGATGCTGAAAGTGGCCGAGGACCTAATTGCTTTGATCAGGGATTCCCATCCCCCTCCTGATAAAAGGCCTAGGCAAGACACTGATTATGACTCCTCTGACCAGGTTTCTATTTCTTCTGATTCCTCTTCAGAACAGGGGTATTCTCTTCCTCCCTATGAGGACTCTGATGCTGAAGAATCTATCCCTTCAGCCTCTCCTCCTGAGGACTACTCTTTTGGGGAAACCCTGCACACTATGAGGGAACATTTCCATTGGGAGAGCCAGGATTACTCAAAATCCAAGAAAAGGCTCGGAGACTTTCTTTTATTGCCTCAGCACAGTCCTCTTGCTATGCCCCCTGTACTAGATATTGTTGTTGATTTTTTCTGAATCCAGTTTGACTCCTGATTCTTTACCCCCTGCACCAGTTAAGCCAGTTAGGTACTACAGGGTTCCAGATTCTCATAAATTTCTTTATAAAAACCCTGCTGCTGATCCAGAAACTATTTCTCAGGGTCCCAATGGGGTCAAAGCTTCCACTGCAAAAAACATTGTTCCCTCTGATAAGGATTCTAGAGCACTGGACAGATGGGGGAAGAAAGTTTACACTTCTGCTACTTTAGCTGTTAGGGCTTTAAACTGCCAGTTTCACATGCTTAAATATCAACAATACTTAATGTCTTTGCTAAAACAGAAAATGCTTACAACCTCTGAGTGTCCTGAGAACAAGGAAATGCAGGGTTTATTGCATGCAGCTGAACAAGTGGGAAAGCATACTTTGCAATGTGGATGTTATGTGATCCTATCTCGCCTACATTCTGACTGATGGGCTCGGAGCCGATCCCTCGGCTCCGACTCGGCACGCTTATGCCAAAGAGCGAAGTCTCTTATTGGCTGAGCTTACTATATCCCAGGATGCACCACTACCAGTCCCCCAGATCTCGTTTGCCGCTAATCTGCGAAGACGTGGTCTCGAGCTGGCTGAGCTAAGTAGTAAATTTACTAACTTTTTTCTGTCAGGAATTTCCTGTTCTTGTCACAAAAAGCTGTTTTCACGGCTATTCTTCTCTTTTGTGTGTGTTTGGAGTTTATCAAAAGACTTTGTTGTGTGATTGGGTTGAGTTTGGTTAGGTCTCCTTCATCTAGGGCCTTCCTGGTCTTTCAACCCTCCTAAAACCTTACAGGGTTTCAAAGTACCCTTATTATTTTGTGACGCTTTCTTTACCTAAGCGATAACTGTAGTAGGTAGTGTCAGTAAACAGAAAGTAGGTTATTTTTCTGTCAAAGTTACTGATTGTTTTGCCATAATGTCTCAAAATCCTAGGCCTTCGGGTTTTAAAAAATGCACCAAATGCAATTTCAAAATGTCTATCACAGACGATCACTCGCTCTGTGTCTATTGTTTGGGTGCAAAACACTTACAGGAGTCATGCAGTGTGTGTCACGCTTTTTCCTCAAGGGTCCTCCAGGAGAGGAAAAATAAACTGATTCTTAAAGGGTTAATAAAACCTTCCTTTGAAGAAGCCTTGGCATCCTCTCCTTCTCCGACTAAAGAAAGGCGCCGGTTCCGACCAGTCCGTCGGATCCGACCGCCAAAAGACATAGGCAGGCTTCTCCTTCGGCTCCAAGGACTTGGAGCCGAGGCGGAACGGTCTGCCTCGATGCCACCAGTCTCGACTCCTCTGGCTTCGGAGCCGATGGCTGGGGCATCGAGTGGCGGGTCACCTTCGCCGGCTCCACTGGTCTCGGAGCCGACAAGGGTTGCCCGCTCAGACACTTCCTCCTCGGCGAAGTCCACCTCGGCACCGATGGAATCTAGTGTGGGTATTCCTTCGGCGCCGATAGTCATCGAGTCGCCTCGGAGCCGGTCCCCTAGCCCTTTGGGGCCGTTGGAGAAGCCATCTCGAACCCGTTCAGTATCCTCTCGGTCTTCGAGGATGTCGGATTCAGATATAGACAGGGTGCTCCAAAGACTGTTCCAGTCTCCAGTCTTCCAAAAATTTGTTTCGGCTCCTGCCCAGTTGGCTTCGGAGCCGATAGCCCAGGCCCATCCCATTGCTATTCCTCCTCCGACCGCTTCGGCTCCGTCGGAGCAGGTGCTGTTGGAGCCGGTGGAGATCTTAGGGTCGGCTCCGACCCTTACTCCAACCCGAGCCTTCGGGTCCGAGTTTGGTACGCGGACTTCTTCGGCTGGACCCGGGGGTGATGTTTCGGGACCTATGCTTTCGGTTCCGAGCCACCCTCTCGGTGCTTCGGCTGCGGGACTTCCGTCGGCTATCATGGCTCCGGAGACCGGACACTCCCAGGATTCTGGGGGTCCGGCTTTCAGAGCTATGAGGAGTGCCTTGGCCAAGTCTTCTTCGGCCATCTCTCCGGTTTTACCGGCACCTTCCCTGGGCGTGGAGACTGGGTCTTTGGCAGTTCCCCTGTCCGTAGTCAGCGGAGCCCCTGGGCCTGAGGTTACCCCCATTGGGGTTCCCCTCCTCCTGAGGGTTCTTCGGAGTTGTCTTCGGAGGAACCTCCAAGGAAGAGATCGTGCAAGAGGAAGCACGTGGACTCCCCCGAGTCTATTACATCAGACACTGATCTTGATGATGCAGAGGGGTCCCAGTCGTCCTCGGATGATGTCTCATGTGCAGACGTCTTAGAGATCCTCAAACAACGAGGCGGCTGGATATCCAAACCCCCTCTGCTGATGAGTCAGTGCTCCTCAAGGCCTTTGGGGCTCAGCCCTCCGCCTCCTGGGTGTCTCCGCCTTCGACGAGCTTCTGGATTTAGTTTGTCAAGGCGGGGAACATCCGGATACCGTGGAACCAGTCCTTCTCGTCCTAATAAATTTTTGTCTGCCCCACCCGAGAAGGAGTTCCTCACTAAAGGCGTGGCTGTAGATGCCATGGTGGTGGCATCTGCTACACAACAGGGCGTGGCAGAGGCTTCAACGTCCGTCCATCCTCCTAATAAGGAGTCTAGGAGCATGGACAGGTGCGGAAGCGCACCCTGACTTCAGCGGCCTTTACTTTAAGGTCCCTGAATTATTTGGCACATTTTACCAGGCTTCAGAGGGATCTGGTCAAGGAGCTGTCAGATTCCCTCTCGGTAACCTACCTGAGCAGCTAGCCCAGTCGGTTAGCTCTCAGTTGGCTATCCTTACGTCAATTTCTAACTTCGTCCATGAGGCTCATTTCCTATGCGGCCGAAGGCGGGTAGAGCGGCAGGCACAGGCGTGGCTCTACGGAGACAAGCCTGGCTCCGCTGTGTCAGTTCTGGAGGCCTTCAAGTCTTCCTTCGCCGACGCTCCCTTTGATGGGTCCTCTTTGTTTGGACCTAAGGTTAAAGACACCCTTACCGCTGTGAGCAAGAGGGAAAAACTTTATCTGCCGTAGGTGCCTGTTATTCCACTCCCTTCGGCCTTATCCCAAGCCTAAAGGAGGGGAAGATGTGGTTCCGTAAATCACGTAAGTTTTTCCCCAACAGCAGGAAGATTCCCTTCCAGAGGCAGAGGACGGGAAATTTTTCTGGGAGACGCCGTCCCAGAGGCGGCAGAGGCCCCGCAATTCTGGAGACCGCGAGTCCTTTCGTGGCTCTTCAGCCTCCCACACATCATGAGGGATTGCCCGGCTGTGCTGCTCGAGCCAGTCGGGTGTCGTTGCCAAGCACCTAAAAGCCTGGGAGTCAATCACTCAGGACAGATGGGTGCTCGGATCATTGCCGGAGGTTACACCATCCCATTCACATACTCACCCCCACCGTCCAAAAATCCCGGACCCACCACCCAGTCAAAGGGAAATTGCAGCCGCAGAAGCTTTAAAGCTGCTAGAAAAGGAGTCATCCAACCGGTCCCCACAGACCAGATCGGATCCGGAAATTACTCCAGGTTCTTTTAGTGCCAAAAGACAGGGGACCTGAGACCAATATTGGATCTCAGCAGACTGAACCAATCCGTCACGAAATCCAAATTCGAATGGTCACGTTACAATCCATTCTCCCATTGTTGGAGAAGGATGTTTGGATGTGCTCCATAGACCTCAAGGACGCCTATTATCACATACCGATACATCAGGCGTCCAGGAGGTATCTGCGCTTCAGCCTGGGAGTCAGTCATTACCAATTTTGTGCACTGCCCTTTGGTCTCACCACAGCCCCCAGGGTGTTCACCAAGTGTTTGGCAGTAGTGACGGCTCATCTAAGGAGTCTTGGATTCCAAGTGTTTCCCTATCTGGACGACTGGCTCCTGACTGCCACCACCAGGCATCTACTAATGGACAACCTCAAAGCCACTATCTCCCTAGGTGCTACCCTGGGGATTACATTCAATTGGTCAAAGTCTGTCTTGCTGCCCTCTCAGCGCATAAGGTTCATAGGAGCAGAGATAGACTCAAAATTGATGCGCGTTTTTCTTCCTGCCGAAAGGATCCAGACTTTACAGGGCCAAGTTCAAGCTCTGATTTCAAGATCCAAAGCCCCAGCCAGGATGGTTCTACAAGTTTTAGGTTCAATGTCTGCCACGGTTCTTTTAGTTCCTCTGGCAAGATTGCACATGAGGATTCTTCAGTGGCTATTGTCAACTCAATGGTCCTTTCAGGACCTTCCCCTCAATCATGCCATCATAATTACAGAAACATGCAAACGGGACCTGCTGGTGGCTTCAGACATCCAATCTAAATCTAGGAAGCCCTTTGTTATTCCTCTCCAGTGGTCACCCTGACGACAGATGCCTCCCAGACAGGGTAGGGGGGGCATTGTCTGGGCAGGTTAGTTCAGGGATCCTGGCTTCCGGACGAAACTCTTCTCCATATCAATGTATTGGAGATGAGGGCGGTACTTCTATCCCTACAGGCCTTACACAGGTTTCTCCCTCAGGGCATAATCGCCATCCACACAGACAACATGTCGGTGGTCTGGTACCTAAACAAGCAAGGAGGGACCAGATCTTACCCCCTTTGCAGAGAGGCCATGAGGGTGTGGGAATGGGCGGTAGCTACCAGACGTTTCTTGGTAGCGACCCACATTCCGGGAAATCGAATATACTGGCAGACAGATTAAGCAGGACAATTCTCTCTCCTCACGAGTGGTCCTTAAACAAAACAGTAGCAGATCAGGTTTTCGGAGATGGGGGACACCGTGCTGCGACCTATTTGCAACTCCACTAAACACCAAGTGCAAAAGGTTCTTCTCCTTGACTCCACATCAGGGAGTACCAGCTATGGATGCTCTAGCACAACCTTGGCCAACAGGGCTACTTTATGCTTTTCCTCCGATTCCACTTCTCTCCAAAGTCATTCAAAAAGCTTCTCAATTGGGGTCCGCAATGATACTGATTGCCCCATACTGGCCTCGTCAGGTATGGTTTCCTTACCTCAAGAAACATGCGGTGGACGATCCGTGGACTTTAGACCTAATTCCGGACCTGTTAATTCATCAGTCGGGACAACAGCACCAGTCCCTTCACTCCTTGAAGTTGACAGCTTGGTTCCTCCACTTCCGACTTTAGTCAGAAGTCACACATTAGACCCGGAAGTTATTCACATTTTATCTTCGGCCCACAAACCCACCACTAAAAAATTGTACCTCAGTAAGTGGAAGAGGTTTGCTATCTGGGCTCAACTCAGGGGCTTAGACCCTATCACTGCTCCTATCCCAGAGGTTTTGAAATTCTTAACATCCCTGTTTAATCAAGGATCTTCTGTCTCTACTATTAAAGTCCAACTAGCGGCTATTTCTAAATTTCACGAGTCCATGGATCCTCCATTGATGAGCAGCAGACTATCCAAAACTTTCATTAAAGGTGCGGGTCTGTTAAGACCCCCAGTTTTTCATCCTGCCCCTCCGTGGGATCTAGATTTAGTGCTTCGTGCATTGACATCTTCCCCTTTCGAACCGGCTGCTACATGTGAGTTAAAATATCTGTCTTGGAAAACTGCCTTCTTAGTTGCAATTACTTCTGCAAGAAGAGTTTCAGAGCTCCAAGCCCTGTCTATTAAACCACCGTACTTGATTTTCCACAAGGATAGAGTATCACTTAGGCCTAATCCATCCTTTGTCCCTAAGGTCTGTTCTAATCTCTGTCTCCAACAGTCTCTAGAGCTACCAGTTTTCTTCCCAAAATTCTCCAATCAGGCAGAATACACTCTCCATAAATTGGATGTTCACAGGCAATTGCTTCTATTTAGACAGGACTCAGCAACCGTAAGTCAGACCAGTTGTTTGTGTCCTTCTCAGACAATAAATTGGGTAAAACCATCACAAAAGCTACTATCTCCAAATGGATTAGAGATTGCATAACTCAGGCTTATTCTTCTTCGAATAAGCAACTTACAACATCTATCAAAGCTCACTCTACCAGAGCTATGGCTACTTCTATAGCTTTTCATTCCAAGCTCGCTATATCGGAGATTTGTGCTGCGGCTACTTGGTCCAATCCGCACACTTTCATTTCCCACTATAAATTGGATGTGGCATCTAAAGGACGAGCATCGTTTGGTTCCACGGTACTCAGGAGTGTTTTCCAGTGAGCCACCCAGGATTCAGGTGCTAGGGACGCTGTCCCATCAGTCAGAATGTAGGCGAGATAGGATCACATAACATCTTTTAGTTATGTACTCACCATAACTTCAGATGTTTGGGATCCATCACACATACATTCCTAATACACACCCTCCTGCCCCCTGCCTTGGAGATCAGAAGAGATTGAACGGTTTGAGTTCTACTGTTTTTATCTTGTTCATCTGACGATGTTATATAATCAGAGCGTGCATGTGTGCATGTATGCGGACAAACTAGATCTGGGGGACTGGTAGTGGTGCATCCTGGGATATAGTAAGCTCAGCCAATAAGAGACTTCGCTCTTTGGCATAAGCGTGCCGAGTCGGAGCCGAGGGATCGGCTCCGAGCCCATCAGTCAGAATGTAGGCGAGATGGATCCCAAACATCTGAAGTTATGGTGAGTACATAACTAAAAGTTTTGATTCATTAGAGGCATCTTGCAGAGCCGCAGTTACAGGTTCTGTCATTCAAAGGCATGCTTGTTTAAAAGAACAGAGTTTACCTGATCGTGTTAAAGCAAAATTATTGGATGCTCTATTACAGCATGATACTTTGTTTGGTGTTAAGGCAGAAGAGGTGTTAAAGAAAATGGAGGATAAAGCAAAATCAATGCAGACAGTAAAGGATTTCTTACAGGTTCAGCCACCTAGATTTATCAGGAAATGGCTTACTAAAAATTGGTCCTTTCCAGTGTCAGACAGGCCACAAAGAGGCAGATACAGACGCCCAAGAGGCAGATCTCAGCCCTAAGGCTCATACAGACCTAAACAATGGGGTGCTTCAGCCCCCAAAGGCAGAGAAGACAAATCACAACCTTAGAGGAAACGGTCCCAATGACTTTCCTCTACAAATACCAAGCACTTGCCTCTTGGCAGCACCCTTGGGGGGAAAACTAGCACTTTTCTCACAAAACTGACACATGATCACCCAGGACAAATGGGTTCTGAATATTGTTTCTCAGGGTTACAGGTTCCACTTTCACACCCTTCCAAGGTCAAAAGGTATGTCAGACCTGCCACACAATCAATGGGCAGAGGCACAAAAACAAATTTCTGCTGTCATGGACATGAGGGCTATTCAAAAAGTACCACAGCAGGAGCAGGGGCAAGGATTTTACTCGAAGACTTTTCTTGGTACCCAGAAACGACAAAGCCTGGACACCAATACTGGACCTGTCCATTCTAAATACTTTCTTGGACGTTCCAAAATTCAAAATGTTGACACTGCAGCAACTTCTACCCATGCTGGGCAATAAGGCTTGGCTAGTTACTTTGGACCTCAAAGAGGCATACCTGCATGTCCCAATCAGACAATCTTGCAGAAGATACCTCAGATTCATAGCTGGCTCAATGCATTACCAATTCTCTGCACTGCCCTTTGGCTTATCTACTGCGCCCAGGGTCTTCACAAAATGTGGCACCAGTAATTGCATTTTGCAGACAAAAAGGACTTCAAATATATCCCTATTTGGACGACTACCTTATTCAAGCGGAGAGCAAGGACATTCTACTAAAGCATCTGGCGTTTGTAAAAAGATTACTAATTTGCCTAGGGTACACAGTAAACGAAAAGAAATCAAAACTAGTGCCCTCTCAAGAGAATATTCCTGGGTGCAAGCTTAAATACAACTGCCCAGATGGCTTATCTCACACCAGACAAGCAAATGCAACTTGCTTTCAAATGACGGCAACAAAGACCCAGTTACCTGCAAGAAAAATTCTGCAGGCTTTGGGCATTATGGCATCCTACATCCTGCTAATTCCATATGCAAGACTGCATATGAGGAAGCTACAATGGTAGTGTTTGGACTCAACATTGCCACAGCCTGGAATCAATAATAACTCTTATCCCCTGCCTGCAACAGGAGTTTTCATGATAGGTACTAGCCTGTTACCACAACAAGGGACAGCCTTTCACTTTACCCACAGCCAGGCAGACACTAACAACAGATGCATCGGATTATGCCTGGGGGGGGGCACAGATGGCAGGAAAATGTATTCAGGGCACATGGCCCACGGACCAAATGCATCTTCATATCAATCAAAAAGAAATGCTGGCTGTACAGAATACCCTGACAGCCTTCAAGGATCTACTACATCCAGGACAACTATTTCTAAGGACGGACAATACTACAGTTATGTAGTACATAAACAAGCAAGGGGGCACTCATTCCTACCCCTCTGCAGGCAAGCCATGACTTTGTGGAACACAGCAGTGACTTATCAAGTACATCTGCAGGCACAATTCCTGCCAGGAAAGAAAAATACTCTGGCAGACGAACTAAGCAGAAACCTCATGGACCCTCACGACTGGAAACCAGATCCACATGTTTTCAGTATGATAACAAGGAAATGGGGATGCCCAGACATAGATCTTTTTGCCTCCCCTCACAACTGCCAACTGTAGAGATTCTGCACAAGGACTTATCACTCACAAGCATGGAAAGTGGATGCTCTATCATTCAGCTGGAAAACCCTAACAGTTTATGCCTTTCCACCACTGCCTCTCCTCCCCAAGGTACGCCTAAAAGTCAGACAAGAGAAGCCAAAAATTATTCTGATTGCCCCAGACTGGCCACGCCAGCACTGGTACCCAATCCTAAAGAGCTTGTCTCAAGACCCAGCCTGGACTTCACCTCAAATTCCTCATCTTCTGACTCAACAAAACAATCAGATCCTGCACAGCCAACTCAGAACCTTAAATCTGGCTGCATGGCAAATAATACAGCCACTCAGAACACACCTCTCTCTAAAGCTGTTATGGATGTCATTTTGGAAGCCAGGAGGCCCAGCACCAGGAAATCTTATGCAGAAAAATGGAAGAGATTCTGTGCTTGGAACCAGGCACAAGGACTTGAACCACTTGTTCCAAATATTCCTCTAATTTTACAATACCTAACTGAGATGCTGGACAAAGGCCTATCCTTCTCATCAATTAAAATCCATGCCTTTGCCATTTCAGCTCATTACAATACGGAACCTCCTATTTTCTCACATCCACTGCTAAGACAGTACCTCAACTTTGTCTTGGAAAAGCTCACACTACCTCCATTTGAGCCAGCCAGTACAGCTGATATAAAATTCTTATCATGGAAAACTGCTCTGCTCTTAGCAATAACTTCAGCAAGAAAAGTCTTAGAGCTACAGGCATTAATGGCAGTGAAATCTTTCATCATTTTTCATCCAGACAGGGTTTCTATAAGGACAAACCCAACTTTTATGCCAAAGGTAGTATCTAGTGTGGCTCTTAACCAAACCATTCATTTGCCAACATTTTATCCAAATCCCCAGAATAAAGGTGAGAGACTTCTGCACTCTTTGGACATACACAGGCAGCTACGCTTCTACTTGAACAAAACAAAAGCTTTCAGAAAAACTGAGCAACTGTTTGTAGCATATGCTGCAGGATCACAAGGAAAGGCTATTTCAAAGCAGATTATTTAAAAATGGATAGGACACTGCATTCGTTTCTGCTATCTACAGCATGGCGAATCAGTGCCTAAGAATATTAGGCCACATTCTACCAGGGCAGCAGCCACTTCAGCAGCCTTTCTCAGAGGAGTACCAACCAAGGAAATTTTGGAGGCTGCAACTTGGAGTTCAGTGCACACTTTTACCAAGCAATTATCACTTACCTCTTTACTCTAAATCCAGAGCAAGCTTTGCCACTGCAGTTCTGCAGGGTCTCATAGCCTCTCCGAATCCTATTTAGACCCAGCCGCCCTACCTCAGCTTTGGGATTTAACCCAAGTGTAATGACTGCAACAGTGAAACACGATGAACATAATACAGTTGTGTACCTACCATAAATGTAGATGTTCGAGTGTATTCACTGTTGCAGTCCAGGTTACCGTCCCCCCATCCCCCTTTCTTTGCTGGGACTTATCTGTACTTCTCTAGCCTATACAACCTATGTGGTGTATTTGCTTGTAGATGAGGGTATATATGTTTTTACAAGCAATATGTATTGCCTACCTTCTTGGGGGCACCTGACATCTGGGGCAAGAAAAACTGAAGAAAATGGTGTCGGCTGCATCTTATATACCCCCTGGCGCACTGACGTCAGGGAAGAGGCGACAGCAACTGATGCCGGACCAGGACGTTTGAATTCAAGCCGACTGCGGGTAGCCTGCCAGCAAGATAACCCAAGTGTAATGACTGCAGCAGTGAATGCACTCGAACATCTACATTTATGGTAGGTACACAACTGTACTTTCTCCCACTCCATAAAGGTGGTAACAATAGAGATGTATCTAACTTCAGACTCATTGCTATTCTCTCTACTGTCTCTAAAATTCTTGAGAAATGCATTCATCACAAACTTCTAGACTATTTACTACTAAACAAACTTTTCTCTCCAACTCAGCACAGATTTAGACCTGACCACAGCACTACTACCACCCTTATTTCCTTTATGAACACCATCAGTCATGCCAAAAATAACACTAAATTTGTATCGTCTATCTTCCTTGATGTTACAAAAGCATTTGATATGGTGTCGCACCCCCTACTCCTCAGCAAACTCTCCACCCTTGGTATCTCCCCCCTAACTCTGTCTAGTAGGTATACAATCCACTAGATGGCTCAACTCTTTCTCTCCATTTTTTTACTCCTCTACAGGTGTTCCCCAAGGCTGCATTTTAGGACCTCTACTAATCAGTATTTTTATAAATGACTTCTGTATCAACCTTAAACATGGAACTAACTGTTGTACAATACACAGACAATTCAACCATTATTTGCTCTGCTGAATCAAAAACAGAACTCTTGCAGATGAGCCAGAATGCCTTTACCACCAGCGAAAGCAGGATGGCTAATAATCATCTAGCCCTAAACCCAAACAAAACTAAATTGTTACTATTCACCCCTAGTAAAACCTCTCTGTCAGCAAAACAGATTTCACCATTTGCTCCCAAACCAACTCTACCATAGAGGTTGTCTACCACACCAAGTTACTAGGAGTCATCCTCGATGCAAACCTGACATTTGACCTCCACATCCACAGTAACATAAAAAAAAAAAACTATAAGCTAGGCAACCTCTACCGACAAAAATACTATCTTAACAGCTTTACGAAGCAAAACTCTTCCCTTAACCTTTCTCTTACCGTCACTCCTCTACGGTGCTCCTCTCCTCACCAACATCCACTACACCCTAAAAACCAAGTTTGAATCATGTTACAACAAGGTGGCCAAGTTTGCTACCAACACAAACCACTCTTCCCATCATTGCATTGCCTTAAAATCACTTAACTGGCTATAACTCCCACATCAGCTAACCTACCTGCGGCTCATCACAGCTCACAAAGTCATTTACAAATCCCCAGACTGCCCTGCCCTCTCTTCCATCCTAACCCACTACCACCCAAGTAGACCACTTGGATCCGAAAATCAACTTCTTCTGCAAGTAGACATGAGTAAGCTTCCTGCTGGCAAATTGCTTTATTCCTTCAAGCATTGGGACTCTCTCTCCTATTAGCTGTCAGAACCTCCAGTAGTATCTCTTCCTTCAAAAAATTTCTGTGGCATCACCTCTCCACCCTGTGGTAGTATAATTGCCTCAACTTTCATCCATCCATAACCTATCTATATTCTAAGTTTGTTCCTACTCGGATTTACACCCTTACCCCTGCAAACTTGTTTTCTCTAGTTAAGATATCTAATTTATTTTGTTTCCTTTATCCACAGCTTTTTCTCCACTCTGTTGCCTGTAAAATCAGAACACCTTCAGTATACTACCAAGATATCTTTTCTTCAGTATACTGCCCTTAGAGTACAATAATTTAATCACTTTACTAGTTTGTGACTCTTGACCACTAAAAATCTGTACGTATGCATCATGCATATGCAAATCGTTTTAGTTTACATTTTATGTATTGTTATATTGTGGATTTCTTTTCCATGGGCCTCCACTGAAAATGGGTTCTTTTGGCCCAGTGGACTTTCCCAGTAAACAAATGCCAATAAATAAAAAATAAATCTGAGGGTTTGTTAGTCTGACGCATTGTGGTAAGGGAGGAGCTCAAGATCCAGATCCTGAAATACTTAGGAAGTGGCTAAGTCAGATCAGAGGTTTGGATCCAAACCCATTCATTGAGAATGAAAATGGACAACACAGATGGAATGTTATGGTGTGTACATAACTTCTTTTTTTAATTGAAAAATATTGTGACCTTGTAGTTAGTATGTATAGAAAGCAGGGGTGTGGATGGCATATTTCCCTCCATATTGTTCACTCCATGTTTTTACATTTTTGTTTCTGTGTATGTATTATAGAATGTGTGATTTTGATGCTGTTGAGTAAGTGCAGTTTGAACCAGTTCATTCTCAATGAATTGACATTGTCAGGTATTCTTCCAAGTGATATCTACTCAAGTTTATAAACTGTTCCAGGCATTTGATGTTGTAAACTAATTAACTTAATGGGACAGTCAGTGAGTTTGAGAGTATTTAGCAGGAGTGGATAGGTAGGGTTGGAATAAATGTCAGCAGATACTATCTTATTTTCTGTAAACTGCCTGTGCTAACTTGCTGTATTTTGAAGTGTGCAATCCAAATTTATAGGTTAAAGTTTGAAAGGATATACTTACACGGATTTGATTAGGCCTGCTGTGGAGGATTTGGGTGCAAGGATGCTGCCATTTCTCAAGCAAATTGAACCTTTTATGGGAGGCAAATCTTTTTTTGGGGTGGGGGTTGCAAAATCATGTTGAAATGGAGGCTCCATAATGGCTAATTTGTGGCAGGATAAATGAAGGTATAATACAGTGATTCTGGTGCAGTGGTGTGGTCTTGAACTTAAAGATGTGACGGGGAAAAAATGCAGTTTGACTAGAGAATTTTAGCTTGGAGGATGACACAATTCACTTTAGTTTTCTTGAGTGAATTGCATTGTAGGAATTAAAACTGAATAGCACTTAATTTTTTTCTTTTTATAACAGTTATGAACGTCAGGATTTTTGATGTGCAGCAGAATTATTGAATACAGTTGTAACAGCAGCATCCTTTTAAGTGGAATGCACAGCTTTACGAACAATGTTAAGAACTGAAATGAATTTGCTAGCTATGCATATTAATGACTTATTAATGTAATGGCTTTTGCACATGTATGAAGCAGACGTGGGACTTATTTAGTAAGTAAGCAATGTGTAAGAGAAGACAGTGTCAGTGGAAGAAGAACAATTGGGCATCACAGGCTGATCGGAGGTAACACTTAATTTGTTTCACTGAAAATGGTAAGGAATAATTCAGCGAGTTATGTAATCTCAGACTTTTTGTCTACAGACTGGCAGGTGGCATGACTCCATCTCAATCTGTTACTTTTTTGTTTGTTTTGTTGTGTTTTTTTGTTTACCTTATTGCTCCTTCCACTGACTGTGAGCTCCCCATGCTGAGTGTTTGGACTTTTTGCTTCTCTGCCTTCATACAGGTTGGTGTTATATATTCTACCTGTTACTGTTGCCGTCTGTGGAGATAGTGGCCCAGCAGGAATAGGGTCCACCATATTAGTCCGTCCTAGTTGCATTGGCACATGCATGCTTTCACACAGGCACAAAATCATGGCTGTAGAACACTCATATTTGTTTAGTGGCTGTCACATCACACATTGGTATTCACAGAGCCTTTTAACAGCTTTGAGTGCTTATAGATTGTAAAGATGGTGTTGGATGAGGAAAATTCCTTATTCTTGCGAAAAAAAAGACATTTCATTATCAAGTCATGCTGTAACTTCCAGTAAAGGCACTCATTCCTTTCCTGTTGGAGCATATTTCAACTACTACCTTCCAGTTTTGTGTATAGGTTCATAGGTTTATACTAGGCTATCTGCCCTAAGGCATTTATAAGCCTAGCCCAAATTTTTGTGGCTTACGCCACCCCTTATATGAAAAAATACTGTGCCCATTAATTTGTTGTGCCTCTGTCCAGCAGTGACACAGAGATGATTCCCGGGGTAAACCTACGATCTCCCATCCACAGGTCAAGATTTCTCTTGAACAGAGCCAGCGAGGTGCTCTGCCTCACATGGACCGGGATTTTTTCCACATCATAGGGAGTCTCTGAGTAATAAATCTATCCCTCCAGCACGTCCTATTTATATCCGTGCTAAGGTTTAAGTCACTTGCTCTAGTGGTTTTGGTGGATTTGGATTTTTTGAGGTGGAGCATGTCCATTAATTCCGGGTTGGACATGGCCTTGTATGTCAGGTACATGTCACCTCTGAGCAGACGGTATGCAACTGAATAGAGCTGGAGTTTCTTCAATCTGGCAGCATATGACAGATTTTGGAGTCCCTTTATCCTTTTGGTAAGGAACTTTTGGGGTCTCTCCAATTGCTGCAGATGTCGGGTGAGATACATCCCGAATGGGGCATTGTACTCTATCATTGGTCTGATAAGTGAAGAGTACAGGGGAACAATGACCTCACTAGATCTGGATGTGAATCCCTTCATGATCAGGTGGGCAATGTAGAAGGTCTTTCTAACCACTTTAGCAACGTGAGTGTCAGAAGAAAGGCCACTGTCAACCTGGGTCCCCAGGTCCCTGATAACCTATTCTGTGCTTAGTGGATTGCCACCTATATGGTAGCTTGGGGTTACCTTGTTTTTCCCGAAGGGTATGACTATACATTTTTTGGCGTTTAACTTCAGGCCATGGCTCTGGCACCAGCTATCTGTTTCCATGAGTCCCTTCTGAAGGATAAGCAGAAATTATGATATGAATCTAATCATGTTGTAAATGTAGAACTTGTTCAGTATGCTGTCAGCCTGATTGTTGTGAAGTTAACCTGTCAAGCTACTTTGAGCAGTGTAAGGTCTGTCATTTTCTGAATCTTGTTTCTGTACAAAAAAAATGGTTCAGAATGTGTCTGCTGTAGAGACATGCATGAAAATGTGCAGCATCATGAAAATGGAGACCTTGTACAAGAGTTCACATTTTTGTTGAAACGTAGCTGATTTCTTTGCCTTTCATTCCAGGTGCTATTTCAAGTGGGTTTAGGCTTGAAGAGCCTCCTTTTGTTTCATATGATTTCATGAATAACAGTAATTCTTCAGCTAGCCCTCCAGGACCTGTTGGGGATGGCTGGTCACGTGCCAAATCACCCAGTGCTTCTACTAATATCAACTGGCCACCAGGTGAGAGACTAATGTAATTTGTTCAAAGTTAGCTTTATGATTGGCAGATTTGAAAGGGTTCACCAGACAACTTTCTGCTTGCTGTCACAGTGACTTTTGTGACAGTCTGTATGCTGTTTTGTTGCATTAAGTAGGTGGTCTGTAAGGATGACCGTCTCGTAGTTTGAAATTCTGCAGGATTTTTGGAAAACAACCATCATCTTAAGCTGACACTATTTTGAAAACAGAGTATTTTGAATGGATGATGCATCCAATTTATAGCAACCAAAGGTGTTCATCGCTTCACTTTCGTCTCCTTATGTGCATTTGTCCCTCTGGCTAGACTTCTAGAGCACGCAGATGTCTCCAGAACAGACCTAATTTCTGTCCTATAGTTGGGACATCATTATATTTGTTTGTAAAGAAGACCATGGCACACACAATTTTGATTACTTTATGCTTTAAGAAATGCATTGGTATTAACTTGTCAGCTCTTTGCAGCTGGCTTTGAGAGTAATGGGTACCTCAGTTGGGACAAGTTTTCTTACTAAACTGTGATTATAGCATTATGTCATTTGTTGCTGATTGTGGCTTGTATCTTTTAATTTGTGCTTGTTGATTGTTTTTAGGGATATTTTTGGAGGCTTATGCCTGTTCCATAAATGTTTACCAACTAGAGTGCCTGAAAGATATGAATTTCCCAAAACGTCTGACTTCAGTGCTTTTTCTTCTTCCATGAAGACCATCAGGTCACCACTTGCAAGCACTGCAAAACCTATGCTAAGACCTTGCTGTTTAAAGCTCAGTATTTCAGGACTTTCCATCACAGCAAGTTTCTCATGAAGGATCATCAGCCATTTCTGTCTTCCTCAAGTGAATAGCCATCATATGCAAGACTAATTTCTCCTCTAGGAGAAAATGGAGATGCCAAGGTACTGGTTGTGAAGGATTCTACAGGCAGAGCATGTAGCCCTGGAGATCCCACCAGCCCCAATCAGGCAAGAAGGTATCAGCTCTGGTGAGGGTGATCTTCACGTGTTCCTGGCCCAAGCACCTACGGCTTGAGTCCCCATGTTTTAGCCCTATTGAATGCAAATGGACTTTCTGCATTGGGCATGAGAGGGGGCTTTATCAATTTATTTAGCTGTACAACAGCTAACTTCTGGATGTTCTTCATGTTTCACTGTTGCAGTCATCACCCTGTGGGGTTATCCCTGCTGTTGTAGCCCTCGGTCGGCCCGAATACTAGAGTCAGTGTTTTTGTGCACCGGCTGCCATTGCCTGTAGTCTGACATCAGTGCTGTAAAGCAAGGCAGCCGACATCATTGCATCAGTCTTTCTTGCCATGGAGCCCATAGTAGAAGCAGTTCACATGTGTGCCGGTCGGGTGCTACCAGAAGTTGAATTTCAGCAGAAAACATCTAAAGCTAAGTACCCCGGGGTTCCTATTACGTTATTGAAAAATAACATAATCGAACGATCAAAATTTCGAAATGGCAGCATTTCTAAGATCGCATTGTGGGATCGCAGTACAGTGAGGATTGGAATATTTGCCCTTTCCTCACTGTAGTGCGATCTCTGAGTTGGAATATATATTTAGTGGGGACTGTGGGGGGTGCAGCCCTCCACAATACAAGCTTCGAAGTGCTGCCATTTCAAAGTTTTGATCGTTCGATTACGTTATCTTTCGATAACGTAATATGAACCTGTACCCCATTGGGTGCCCTTTTTTCTTGCTCTAACCGATGTCCGAAAAAGTTAATTGTCTAGCCTGTGGAAAGCAGATCCCACACCGAGAATTTCATTCTCACTGCATCACTTGTTTAGGCCCAGACCATGACATCCCTCGTTGCTAGTTCAGTGCCCTCTTTAATGCGAGAACCAATCGACATGCAGCTCTTTTTGTAGACAATTATTTTTGTGTTCTGTCTTAGAATTTCGATATGGCATCTGTCAGCCAACAATTTGTCGACATTCCGAAAAAACTTAGAGATATAGAGACAGAGCCCACACAAGGATAAGTCTTCCTACCACGCTAAGCAAGTCGTTAGTTCTCCGGAATTCAGTGAGGTGCTTTCGCAGCCCCCAATGCCTGACTCGCTTTCCACGCAGGCCTCTGCGGAGACCCTTTCGGAGTCTGGTATGCTGCAGAAATCCACTTCGTCTTCCGAGCCTTTGGCTGTCTCTGCCTCTGTTGGGTCCGGAGCCGCGGCACAGACACTGGCTTCCAAAGAGGTCTTTTGCACTACTGATTCTAGACAAAAACCGATATCTTCGCATCCAGACACTGCTTCTTAGACACAGACGGATCCTCTCAGGCCTAGAAGCCAGGCCACTCCTAGGAAATCTGCTTCTAGCAACCATCTTGCTACTGCTCCCCAACCCCAGCTCAAATGCTTAAAATGGCGGAGGATCTCATCTTCCTTATCTGAGGTACTCGGGGGGGCACTCGGAAAAGGCATCCTTCTGCAGAAATTGACAGACCAAGAGTGTGAGGAATCTGATTATTCTGCTTTTGAAGAGGAACAACATCCCATAACTGTTTCAGGATTCAGATGAGGAGGAATCCATCCCTTCTGCCTCACCTCCAGAGGACCTCTCTTTTGGGGAAATTCTTCACTCCCACGGGGAACATTTTCATTGGAAATCTCAAGACTTCCACAGTCAAAGAAACGACTTGCCCCAGCACAGACCCCTGGCCATCCCACCTATTTTGGAAGTGGTGAATGATGTTTTCCATGCATCTTGCTTAGCCCCTGATGCCCTGCCTCCTGCTCCAACTAAACCTGACCGGTACTACAGAGTTCCGGATTCTGACAAAGACCTGTACAGGAATCCTGCTGCAGACCCTGATGTCATTACACAGGGACCCAAAGGAGCTTAAGACTAGTTCTGTCAAGAATCCTCTTCCTTCTGATAAAGACTCCAGAGCTCTGGAAAGATGGGGTAAGAAGGTGTACACCTCTGCAATCTTAGCTGTCCGAGCACTCAGTTGTCAGTTCCATATGTTAAAATATCAACAACACACTTGGGAACAATTAAAACAGAAAATTGCTACCTCTCCTGACGGTGCCAACTCAAAAGAGCTGGCAGAATTACTGCACTCTGCTTGTCAAGTGGCCAAACACTCATTACGGTGTGGATAGGATGCCTTAGAAGTCTCTAGCAGGGCAGCAGTGACAGGATCTGTATTTAGAGGACATGCATGGCTGAAGGTACAACCTCTCCCTGATCATGTGAAGTCATGTCTAAACTTATTGATGCACCCCTAGATAAGGAACGCCTGTTTGGAGAAAAAGCAGAAGAGGTGCTTAAAAAGATGGAAGACGAAGCAAAATCTGTGCAAACAGTAAAAGATTTCTTTCAAGTTCAACCTCCCAGATTCAGCAGGAACTTTCCCTTTAAGCACTGGGCCTTCCCTGCACCTAGCAGACAGGGCCAAGGTAAAGCCCAGCAGGGACAGGCTATCCAGGCCCCTATCCCAAAGCCAACAAAGAAGCAAATGATGGACCACTTCCGTCTCTAAGGCAGGGAGTTCTAAGACAAGCTTCTATGGCAAGCACTCACAATGACTCTCCTTCCCCCCTCTGCCCTCCTTTCACTCATTAAAAACTAGGAGGAAGGCTCACCCTCTTCAAGGACAATTGAGTCTCTGTAACCAAGGACCAATGGGTCTTAAATATTTCTCAGGGATACAGACTCTCCTTCAGTGAACTTCCTATTCCAAGAGGGTACCTAGACCTCCCCCCAAACCAGTGGGCAGAGGCATTGAAACAGGTCCACACACTTAATATCCCAGGGGGCAGTAGAACCTGTTCCTCCAGTTCAAACAAGAAAAGGTTTTTACTCCAGACTATTCCTTGTACCCAGAAAAGAGAGGGCACTTGACGCCTCATCCTGGATCTATCCAAACTGAACACCTCCTTGGTGGTCCCAGGATTCAGAATGCTAACATTGTAGCAGCTCCTGCCTATGCTCACATGAAATGCCTGGCTTCTGACACTAGACCTAAAAGATGCCTACCTGCACAATCCCCATCAGGGAATCGTGCAGAAAATTCCTGTGCTTCAGAGCAGGCTATCAACACTTTCAGTTCTCTGCACTGCCCTTTGGCTTACCTACTGCTCCCAGAGTATTCAGCAAATGCTTGGCCCCGGTAATAACATTCTGCAGACAGAGAAATATACAAATTTACCCTGACCTGGACGACTGCCACATTCAGGCAGACTGCAAAGAAAAGTTTCTCCAGGACCTTCTCTTTGTCAAGTCATTCCTAACTTCCCTAGGGTTCACCATCAATGAGAGAAAGTCAAAGCAAAACCCCAACAGAAAAATTGTTTTCCTGGGAGCTGTGCTAGACACAGCAACCCAAATGGTCTTCCTATCTCCAGAAAAGCAGAGCTCCCTGCCCCCTGTACTTCACCCAGCTGGCTTCCAGAAGTCACCTCACTGTAAGGAAGTTCCTGCAAGCCCTGGGATACATGGCATCTTGCATCCTTCTCATCCCTCTTGCTAGGCTTCACATGAGAAAACTTCAGTGGTACTTAAAGAACCTCTGGTGTCAGCACTCTGTCCCTAGAGACCACACTCCCTCTGATCCCTTGCATAAAGGCCGAATTTCTCTGGTGGGCAGAGGCCTGTGCCGTGAACAAGGGTCTTCCCTTCATCCTCCGCCCTTCCGGCCAGACCATCACCACCAACGCCTCAGACATTGCTTGGGGCGCTCACCTAGCAGGCAGGTGTACCCAAGGCCTTTGGAATGCCCAGCAACGTCACTTGCACATCAACCAGAAAGAAATGATGGCAGTGCAAAAGGCTCTGACTTCTTTTCAATCCCATCTCAGGCCAGGAATCCTCCTTATAAAAACAGACACCACAGTAATGTGGTACATCAACAAGCAGGGGGGCACCCAGTCTTACCCCCTGTGCAGGTTAGCCTTGAGTCTCTGGCTTACAGCCACCTCCATGGGGCTACACCTAATTGCCCAATACTTACCAGGGATCAACAGCACACTGGCGGACTACCTAAGCAGAAACTTACTGGACCCCCACGAATGGCAGCTCCACAGAGAAATATTTCTGCGAGTCACCCAGGACTGTGGGACCTCAGAAGTGGACCTCTTTGCCTCGCACCTCAACCACCAGCTGCACAGGTTCTGTACCAGGGAGTATCACCTCCTAGCATGGAAGGTGGATGCCTTGACTTTTCCCTGGAGCTCCCTCTTTGTGTACGCATACCCTCCTCTGCCCCTTATTCCCAAAGTTCTGATCAAAATAAGACAGGAGAGATCAAAGGCCATCCTGATTGCTCCAGATTGGCCTAGACAGCATTGGTACCCCTTATTACGCAGTCTGACCTTACAGACCCATAAGCTGCTTCCCCTGATTTCAGACCTCTTGACCCAGGAGACGGGGAAGGTAATTCACTCAGACCTACAGACTCTCAATCTTTCAGCATGGGTTATACACTAAAAACTAACAAGGAGTCCCTGTTAAGCAAACAGGTCCTGGACATCATCACAGAGGCCAGAAGGCCCAGCACAAGAAAATCATATGCAGGAAAATGGAAAATATTCTGCTCCTGGAAACAGTCAAAAGGGGGGCAGTACCTCCCAACCTTCCATCCCTCTCATTCTGGATTACCAAGCAGAGTTGCTCAATAGTGGTCTCTCTTTCTCCTCTATTAAAATCCATGCCTCTGCCATTTCTGCCCATTATGATTCTGACCCACCTCTCTTCTCTCATCCTTTGATTAAGCAATTCCTCAGAGTGGCTTCTAATATCAGGCCTCCCAGAAGGCCTCCGACGCCTCCCTGAGACCTGAATTATGTGTTAGAGAAACTACCCTACCTCCTTTCGAACCTGCGCTTCAACAGAATTGAAATAACACTGTTGGAAGACTGCCTTCGTACTAGCTGTCACCTCAGTCAGAAGGGTCTCAGAACTTCAAGCTCTCATGGCTGTCGAGCCCTTCATTATTTTCCATGCAGACAGAGTCTCCCTGAGGACTAACCCCTCCTTTATGCCCAAGGTGGTATCTGATGTGACCCTTAACCAGGTCATACACCTTCCCACCTCCTTTCCCAACCCTCAAAGTAAGGGGGAAGGGAATTGTACACTCACTACACATGAACAGACAGCTCAGATACTATCTGGACCGTACTAAGCCATTCAGAAAAACAGACAGCTTCTTGTAAGCTTTGCCCCAGGGGCAGAGGGGAAGCCCATCTCCAAACAAAGCATTTCCAAATGGATTTCACACTATCCATTTCTGTGACAGACTACATGGGAAACCCATCCCTAAGTCTATCCGTACCCACTCCACTAGGACAAACTCCACTTCTACTGCCTTCCTCAGAGGAGTTACCTACCAGGGACATCTTGGAAGCAGCCACCTGGACCTCTGTCCTTACCTTTACAAAGCATTACCACCTACCTCTCTTTTCTAAGTTTAGGGCAGGGTTTGCCTCTGAATTTCTGTAGGGCCTCCTGACCCATACCTAGGACTCAACCTATCCTTCCACCCTTTTCCTCAGCTTTGGGAATCCTCCTGCAGGTGATGACTGCAACAGTGAAACACGAAGAACATAGTACAGTTGTGTACACTTACCATAAATGTAGATGTTTGAGTGTATTCACTGTTGCAGTCTTGGTTTCCCTCCCCCCATCCCCCATTTAACATCTTCCCCTAGGGGGACACAAGCTTCCCAAGGTGGCTTTTAGCCACCAGGACCACTTCTCTCTTTTCCTTTGTGCTTTTGATGGGTTAGGGCAAGAAAAACTGATGTAATGACATCAGCTGCCTTGCTTTATAGCACTGATGACCTGACGTCAGACTACAGGCGACAGCAGCCGGCGCACAAAAACATTGACTCTGGTATTCGATCCGACCGAGGGGCTACCTCAGCAGGGATAACCCTACAGTTGATGACTGCAACAGTGAATGCACTCAAACATCTACATTTATGGTATGTGGTACAGCTGTACTTTTTCCAGCATCTTAGGGGTGGCACTTTTCATGGTTTAATGGTACCTTCAGTTTTACAGAATATTCCTAACATTTTATTTGAATACTTAAATGTGAGATGTGTAACGCCAAATATTTCTTCTAAGCCTGCACTTACACTGTTTTCATTCTCAACATGTGAATGCATGCACCACTTGATGACTGCCTCGGCCCTTGACTGATGTTCATCGTGTTTCACTGTTGCAGTCATTACACTCGGGTTATCCTGCTGGCAGGCGACCCACAGTCGGCCCAAGTTCCAAAGTCTTGGTCCGGCGTCTGTTGCTGTTGCCTCTTCCTTGACGTCAGTGGTATAAAAGTTGTAACAGATGCCATTTTCTTCCGTCTTTCTTGCCGCGCGGTGCCCAAAGCAAAAGCAGTTCGCAAGTGCCGGTCGGCCGACTCCTGAGATTTTTCAAAATTGAGTTTCAGAACCGAAGTCTCCAATAAAGCTAAGTACCCCGTTGGGGAAACTTTTTCTTGCTCCAGACCGATGTCAGTAAAAGTTAATAATTGTATTTCTTGTGGGAAGCAAATATCTCATAAGGACTTTCACTCTTACTGTATTCCTTACCTAGGCCCTGATCACGACGTTACTAGTTGTCGGTTTTGTGCTATATTCAATAAACGCACTATTAAACGTCGGTTTGATTTTGCTTTACATTATTTTGGCCGAAGGTTTAATTACATAATGCCATCGGAACAACCGACGACCGGAATTTTAAAAAAATGCAGAGACAAAGAAAAGGACAGGCATCCGAGGTCCAAAACCGACAATGAAGCCTCTTCTAGGCCAGTCGCCGGTTCTCAGTGAGGCGCTTTCGCAGCCCCTGACACACGCTACCTCAGAGCCACAGGCCGTAACCGACAGCCACGTGGAGACACCGAGGCCTGTGGAAACTCAAGGTATTGGGCCTACAGAAACTATACCCTCAGATGGGTTTGGAGCCGCTGAGCAGACATCAGCTTCTGAGGGTGTTTTCACACCTTCACAGCTTACAATTAAGCCCACTACAGCAGCAAAGGCAAAGTCAAAAACACCATTAAAGACAAGGAAACAAGTACAGCATTCTCCAGAACAGTCATCCATGTCAAAGAAACAGATGCTTAAAATGGCCGAAGACCTAATTACTTTAATCAGGGGTTCCCATCCCCCTCCTGACAAAAGGCCTAGGCAAGACACTGATTATGATTTCTCTGACCAGATTTCCGTTTCCTCTGATTCCTCTTCTGATCAGGGATATTCTCTCCCTCCCTATGAGGACTCTGATGCAGAAGAGTCCATACCTTCAGCCTCTCCACCTGAGGATTATTCTTTTGGGGAAACCCTGCACACCATGAGCGAGCATTTCCATTGGGAGAGCCAGGATTATTCAGAATCCAAGAAAAGGCTCAGAGACTTCCTTTTATTGCCTCAGCACAGGCCCCTGGCTATCCCCCCCTGTGCTTGATATTGTTGATTGTTTTTTCTGAATCCAGTCTGTCTCCTGATTCTTTACCCCCTGCACCAGTCAAGCCAGACAAGTACTACAGGGTCCCTGACTCTCATAAAATTCTTTACAAAATCCCCGCTGCAGACCCAGAAACAATTTCTCAGGGTCCTAAAGGGGGTTAAGGCCTCCACTGCTAAAAATCATGTCCCCCCGATAGGGATTCCAGAGCTCTGGACAGATGGGGGAAAAAGTTTACACTTCTGCTACTTTAGCTGTAAGAGCTTTAAACTGTCAGTTTCCCATGCTTAAATATCAACAGTACCTCATGTCATTGTTAAAACAGAAAATGTTTTCAAATACAGAAAGTCCTGACAGTAAGGAAATGCAGGATTTATTGCATGCAGTTGAACAAGTGGGAAAGCATACTTTGCAATGTGTTTTTGATTCATTAGAGGCTTCTTGTAGAGCCGCAGTTACAGGCTCTGTTATTCGAAGGCATGCTTGGTTGAAAGAACAGTTTACCTGACCATGTTAAAGTAAAATTATTGGATGCTCCATTACAGCATGATACTTTGGTGTTAAGGCAGAAGAGGTGTTAAAGAAAATGGAGGATAAAGCAAAGTCAATGCAGACAGTGAAAGATTTCTTACAGGTTCAACCACCTAAATTTAGTAGAAACTGCCTTCAAAAGATTAGTCCTTTCCAGTGTCAGACAGGCCACAAAGAGGCAGATACAGATGCCCAAGAGGCAGATCTCAGCCCCAAGGCTCCTACAGACCTAAACAATGGGGTGCTTCAGCCCCCAAAGGAGGGGAAGACAAATCACAACCTTATAGGAAACAGTCCCAATGACTTCCCTCTGCAAATGCCAAGCACTTACCTTTTGACAGCACCCCTAGGGGGAAAGCTAGCACTTTTCTCAAAAAATTGGCACATGATCACCCAGGACCAATGGGTGCTGAATATTGTTTCTCAGGGTTACAGGTTCCACTTCCACATGCTTCCAAAACCAAAAGGTATGCTAGACCTGCCACAAAACCAATGGGCAGAGGCACAAAAACAGATTGCTGCTCTTATGGACATGGGAGCTATTCAAAAAGTTCCACAGCAAGAACAGGGACAAGGATTTTCCTCAAGACTTTTCTTAGTACCCAGAAAGGACAAAGCCTGGAGACCAATACTGGACCTGTCAATCCTAAATACTTTCCTGGATGTTCCAAAATTCAAAATGTTAACACTACAGCAACTTCTGCCCATGCTGGGTAAGAAGGCTTGGCTAGTTACTTTGGACCTCAAGGAGGCATACTTGCATGTCCCAGTCAGACAGTCTTGCAGAAGATAACTCAGATTCATAGCAGGCTCAATGCATTACCAATTCTCTGCACTGCCCTTTGGCTTATCTACTGCGCCCATGGTCTTCACAAAATGCCTGGCACCAGTAATTGCATTTTGCAGACAAAAAGGAATTCAGATATATCCCTACTTGGATGACTGCCTTATTCAAGCAGAGAGCAAGGACATTCTTCTAAAGCATCTGGCGTTTGTAAAAAGATTGCTAATTTGCCTAGGGTACACAGTAAACAAAAAAAATCAAAACTAGTGCCCTCTCAAGAGATAATATTCCTGGGTGCAAGCTTAAATACAACTGCCCAGATGGCTTATCTCACGCCAGACAAGCAAAGGCAACTGACTCATTACTTTCAAATGATGGCAACAAAAACCTAGCTCCCTACAAGAAAAATTCTGCAGGCCCTGGGCTTCATGGCATCCTGCATTCTACTAATTCCATATGCAAAACTGCATATGAGGAAACTACAATGGTATGTAAAAAGTGTTTGGACTCAGCATTGTCACAACCTGGAGGCAATCATAGCTTTAATTCCCTGCCTACAACATGAGTTTCGATGGTGGTCCCAGGCCTGTCACCACAACAAGGGACAGCCTTTCAACTTACCCACAGCCAGGCAGACAATAACAACAGATGCATCGGATTATGCCTGGGGGGCACATATGACAGGAAAATGTATTCAGGGCACATGGCCCAAGGAACAAATGCATCTTCACATCAATCAAAAAGTGATGCTAGCTGTACAGAATGCCCTGACAGCTTTCAAGGACCTAATACATCCAGGGCAACTATTAATAAAGATGGACAATACCACAGTTATGTGGTACATAAACGAGCAAGGGGGCACACATTCCTACCCCCTATGCAGACAAGCCATGACTTTGTGGAACACAGCACTGACCTATCAAGTACATCTGCAGGCACAATTCCTGCCAGGAGCAAAAAATACACTGGCAGATGAACTAAGCAGAAATTGCATGGATCCTCATGAATGGAAGCTAAATCCACAAGTGCTCAGCATGATAACGAGGAAATGGGGACGCCCAGACATAGATCTTTTTGCCTTCCCTCACAATTACCAAATAAAAAGTTTTGCACAAGAACTTATCACTCTCAAGCATGGAAAGTGGATGCTCTATCATTCAAATGGAAAGACCTGACAGTCTATGCCTTCCCTCCGATGCCTCTTCTCACCAAGGTGCTACTAAAAGTCAGGCAATAAAGGCCAAAAATGATCCTGATTGCACCAGACTGGCCATGCCAGCACTGGTACCCAATCCTAAAGAGTTTGTCTCAAGGCCCAGCTTTGCTTCTACCTCAAATTCCTCATCTTCTGACACAACGAAACAATCAGATTCTACACAGTCAACTCAGAACCTTAAACCTGGCAGCATGGCAGATAATGTAGCCACTCAGACTGCACCTCTCTCTAAAGTTGTTATGGATGTCATTTTAGAAGCCAGGAGGCCCAGCACTATGGAATCTTATGCAGAAAAATGGAAGAGATTCTGTGCTTGGAACCAGGCACAAGGGCTCAAACCACTTGTCCCTAATATACCTCAGATTTTACAATACCTAACTGAGATGCTGGACAAAGGCTTATCTTTCTCATCTGTTAAAATCCATGCCTCTGCCATTTCAGCTCATTACAATACGGAACCTCCTAATGTTATGTAGTCCTATCTTGCCATTATTTTTCATATGTGGGTTCAGAGCCGACGGTCGGCTCCGACTCGGCCTATACAGTAGCTCAAAAGTCTCTGATTGGCTGGGTTAAGATGGTATCTCACAATACCTTGCTCCACATCCCCAGATCTCGTTTGCCCCTTGTAGAGCTCGGACGTGGTCTCGACTTGGCTTGGCTAAGTACTCTTTAAAAATAACTTCTCTTGAGAAAATTTTAATGATATTATTGAATTTTTGCATAGATACAGTTGTGATAGCATTTGTTAGCCTTTCTGCATTCTTTTGGGTGAGTTTTGTGGTTTCCCTTCTACCCTCGGGCTAGGCCCGTTTGAGTTAGAGGACCTAGTCCTCCCCTTGTGATTGTTTTTTTTTTTTTTAGTTGTTGGTTCTCTTTGTGCTGAGACAGTTTTAATTAGAGGTCTCTCTATTGTTTGTGTGTATCAGTCGCTGTGTGTTGTGCTGAGTGTTCGTTTCCCGTCCTTTTCTCTGACTGACTTCTGCACCAAGAAAGTTTCTGGAGGTCTGTGTTTTATAATTATGTCGAAAGAGCAAAAAGAACATAAGCCCTCTGGCTTTAAAAAGTGTTCTAAATGTTCATACAAAATGTCTATTACAGACGGACATTCCATCTGTGTTTATTGTCTTGGAGCCATCCACCTTCAGGAGTCCTGCAGTTTCTGCCACTCCCTTAGTCCTCGGGTGCTCCAAGAAAAGAAAAACAAGTTGATACTCAAGAGTCTGTTAAAACCATCTTTTGAGGAAAAGTTAGCTTCAACTCCCAGCTCCGAGTCGAAGTCTGTCATCTAGATCCAAGAATAAATCGCCGGCTCTATCTCTGGTCTCGGAGCCGCCCTCTAAGATTTTGGTAGTGGAATCTGCTTCCTTGGCTCCACCGACCTCGGAGCCGCAGGAAGTCACTGTTTCGATTGAATGCTCGACTGCTCTGATAATATTTGAACCGATTCGGAGCCGGCCTCCAAGTTTAAGACAAGCCTCTCCAGAGAAGAGGTCTGCTTCTCCATCGATTTCCTCCAAATCCTCCAGGCTTTCAGATTTGGATGTGGATAGGGTGGTGCAGCGGCTCCTGGAATTGCCAGTGTTGGCAAAACTTTTTTCGGCTCCAACCCAGTCGGCTCCGGAGCCAGCCCTGGAAGTCATACCTGCTATTCCTCCTCCGAGCGCATCATTGTCTTCGGAGCCGGTAAGCTCCGCTCCGAGGGATGTTCCTGTGTCGGCTCCGATACCCCAACTGGGACTCTCTCTGTACCGGCATCGGCTCTGACCCTTTCGGCTTCGTCCACAGGGTTCGGGACTCGAGTTTCTTCTGTCAGTGCCAAGTGGGATGACTCTGAGCACAGGTCGGTGCAGAGCCTTCCTCTGGGCGCATCGACAGCGGGGACTCTGGCCCCGGTCATGGCCTTAGAGGGCGGTCGGTCCTCAGATTCAGGAGGTCCCGCCTTCGAGGCAATGCGGAGCGCGCTGGCTGGATCAGCTACCTCCCTCGGATCGGTCCTTCCATTCCCTACTACACTGGCGAGAGCTTCTGACACCCCGCTATCCTTGGACAGCAGGGCACAAGGGCCTAAGGACACCCCCATGAGCGGTCCCCTTCATTCTGAGGAGCCCTCAGACTCTGTGCCTGAGGAACCCCCCAGGAAGAAATCTTGCAAGAGGAAGCATATAGACTCCCAAGTCGAGTCCCTCACTTCAGATACTGACCTCGAGGAGTCGGAGGGGTCCCCCAAGTTTTCCCTTGAGGACGTTTCGTTCTCTGAAATCCTGGAGATCTTGAAACAAAGAGGAGGCTGGCCTTCCAAAACCCCCTCCGAGAAGGAGTCAGTATTCCTTAAGGCCTTTGGTGCCCAGCCTTCCGCCTCCTCCGTATCTCGACCCTTTGATGAGCTCCTAGACTTAATTTGTCGAAGGGTGTGGGCGACTCCTAACTCCGTGGAGCCTGTCCCTCGACGGCCTAACAAATTCTTGTCTGCCCCCCAGGGAAAGGATTTTTTGACGAAGGGAACCCTAGTAGATGCTATGGTGGTGGCGGCCGCCACACAGAAGGAAGTTGCAGAGTCTTCCTCTACGGTCCATCCCCCGAAGGAGGAGTCCAGGATGATGGACCGGTACGGGAAGCATACTTTTTCCTCAGCGACCTTTACTCTGCGGTCGCTGAATTACTTGACTCATTTCACGCGGCTCCAAAGAGATCTCCTTAAGGAGGTAGGAGATACTCTCAGGGGTAATGTACCTGAGACGGTGGCGTAAGCAGTCAACACTCAGCTTTCCACCCTTAATTCCATTGCGAACTCGTCCATGCGATTGATTTAGTACGCAGCCGCGGGAGCTAGCAGGGCGGCTAGTTCAGGAGTGGCCCTCAGGAGGGAAGCCTGGCTACCCCTGTGTCACTTTGCGGAGACCTTTAAGTCTTCCTTTACGGATGCCCCTTTCGACGGTTCCTCCTTGTTTGGGACTAAAGTAAACGACACACTCACCAAGTGCGAACAAGATGGTAAGACCTTGTCTGCCGTGGGAGTCCGCTTTTCCCTACCGTCGAGACCTTATTCCAAGGCTCAGCGGGGGGGAAAGATGTGGTTCAGAAAATCACAGAGGTCGTTCCCTACCGCACAAGGTGAGACCCCCCTCGAGGCAGAGGAGGGGGGGGGTCATACTCTGGAAGACGCTGCCCCAGAGGCAGAGGGGGCCCCCGCAACTCGGGGGACCAGGATTCCTTCCGCGGTTCCCCATACTCTCACTCTTGAGGGTGTGCCCGGCTGTGCTTCTCCAGAGCCAGTCAGCGGTCGGATTACCCATTATCCAGAAGCCTGGGCAAGAATAACCCAGGACAGATGGGTTTTAGGGATATCGCCGGAGGTTACACCATTCCTTTTCGCTGCATCCCCTCCTACCCCCAAAAGGATCCCAGACACACCACCTAAGTCAGAGGGGTCAAGCAGCATCAGAGGTGTCTCAGCTGCTAGAAAAAGGAGTCATCCAACCAGTCCCCCCAGACCAGATCGGATTAGTGACTTACTCAAGATTCTTTTTGGTGCCGAAAAGCACGGGGGACCTGAGACCCATTCTGGATCTCAGCCGACTAAATCATTATGTACGCAAGTCCAAGTTCCGGATGGTCACACTGCAATCAATTCTCCCGTTATTGGGAAAGGAAGTATGGATGTGCTCCATCGACCTGAAGGATGCTTATTACCACATAAAGATGGACAAAGTATCCCGGTGTCATCTACGTTTCCAGCTGGGAGCCAGGCACTTCCAGTTTCGAGCCCTGCCCTTTGGTCTCACCACAGCCCCCAGGGTGTTCACCAAATGCATGGCAGTGGTGACGGCTCACTTGAGACGTCTAGGATTCCAGGTGTTTCCTTACCTGGATGACTGGCTCCTAACCGCCCCCACCAAGCATCTACTTTGTCAAAACAGAAACACTACCATCAACATTTGTCATCAGCTAGGCATCACAATAAACTGGAAAAAATCTGCCTTACTACCCTCACAGCGTGTCTTATTTATAGGAACAGAGTTGGATACCATTCGGATGAGAGCGTTTCTGCCTATGGAAAGGATCTCGAGGTTACAACGGCAGGTTCAAATGATGATGCCTTTGACACGCGTAAAGGCAAGGCTAGTGCTGCAACTGCTAGGCACCATGGCATCCACTATCATGACGGTTTCATTAGCGAGGCTGCACATGCGGAAATTTCAGTGGCTCCTGTTCGCCCAGTGGTCTTTTCAGAGTTTGCCTCTATCCCATCCCATCTTGATCACAGACAAATGCAGACAGGACCTAAGTTGGTGGCTGTGCACCGACAGTCTAGTAGTAGGAAAACCTGTTCTCTTCACCCAACCCGGTAGCCACAGTGACCACGGGCGCCTCCCGGATAGGGTTGGGGGGGGGCATTATCTTGGCAGGTTGGTCCAAGGTACGTGGCAGGAACACAAGATGAACTTGCACATAAATGTCCTGGAGATGAGGGCAGTGCTCCTAGCATTGCAGGCGCTACAGCATGTCCTCCCATCCGGTACTATTGCGATACACTCGGACAACGTGTTGGTAGTGTGGTATCTCAACAAACAAGGGGGAACCCGATCGTACCCACTATGCAGGGAGGCTATGAGAGTGTGGAACTGGGCAATAGCTTCCCAAAAGACCTTGATAGCAACGCACATTCCGGGGAAAACCAATGTGATCGCAGATGAGTTAAGCAGGGCGATCCTTCTGCCCTACGAGTGGTCCCTGAACCGCCAGGTGGCAGACAGCATATTCAACAAATGGGGTCAGCCTTGCTGCGACCTGTTTGCCAGCCCACCCTCTCAATGCGAAGTGCCACACATTCTTCTCACTGATATCCCCACTAGGGGGATATCCAAGGGATGCTCTGGTGCACATTTGGCCCTCTGGTCTGCTGTATGCTTTCCCTCCTTTTCCCCTTATCTCGAGGGTGATCCAGAAAGCACTATCCCTGGGAAGTAGGTTGATTCTAATCACTCCATACTGGCCTCGACAAGTATGGTTCCCCTTTCTCCAACAGTTCGCCGTGGAGCCTCCTTGGACTCTGGACCCTCATCCAGACCTACTGACACATATGTCGGGACAGCTCCACTCTTCCCTGGAGACCCTCAGGCTGACCGCCTGGCTACTCCACTTCCGACCGTAGTCAGGTATCATGATTTTTCTCCAAACGTAGTCCATATCCTCTCATCCTCTCACAAACCAGCCACTAGGAAAATTTATTCCAGTAAGTGGAAAAGGTTTTCCATATGGGCACAGTCTAAGGATATTGACCCCTACACGGCTCCCATCAACTCTGTGCTGGAATTCTTATCTCAATTTTTCTACCAAGGGTCAGCCCCAGCCACCATAAAAGTTCAGCTAGCGGCTATCTCTAATTATCACGTGGCATATGAACCCAGCTTAATGGCTCACAGACTGTGTAAAGCCTTCATGAAAGGCACACTCCTTCTTCGTCCCCCAGTAGCTCAACCGGTTATGCCCTGGGACCTTAATTTTGTTCTGCAGGCTCTTACTCTTCCACCCTTCGAGCCTGCGGCTTCTTGTGATTTGAAGTTTCTGACATGGAAATCGGCCTTTCTAATAGCCATTACTTCTGCCAAAAGGGTTTCAAAGCTTCAGGCCTTGTCAGCTAAGCCCCCTTTATCTCATTTTCCATAAAGATAGGGTCTCCCTCAGGCCGAATCCAACCTTTCTTCCAAAAGTAGTGTCATTGTCTAATATTAATCAGTCCATCGAACTGCCAGTATTCTTTCCCAACTTCTCTGACAAGGCAGAGTATCATTTTCATACGTTGGACGTTCATAGGCAACTACGCTTTTATTTACACAAGACTAAGGAATGGAGGAAATCAGATCAGCTCTTCATTTCGTTCTCGGACAATCGCTTAGATTCGGCGGTGTCTAAAGTAACCATTTCTAGATGGATAGCGGGTTACATCTCCTTTATTTACCAGACAGGAGGTAAGAACATACCCTTTCCAGTCAGAGCACATTCTACGAGAGCAGTGTCTACATCCGGCCTTTCAGGCTAGGCTATCCATGGATGATATATGTGCAGCCGCAACATGGGCTTCTCCCCATACCTTTGTGTCCCATTACAAACTGGATGTGGTATCCAGGGGCAGGTCTTCCTTTGGCTCCACAGTGCTCAGGAGTATCTTCCATTGAGCCACCCAGGATGTAGGTGCTAGGGACGCTGTCCCACATATGAAGAATAATGGCGGGATAGGACTACATAACATCAATTAGTTATGTACTTACCATAACACTAGATGCATGTAGTCCATCTCGCCATATATTCTTCATTACCCACCCGCCATCCCCCTTGCCTGGAGAATTTGGAGGATTTCCTTTATAACCCTGGCTTTAGTCCCTTTAGACAACTTGTTGGACCTTGTCTATCTTGACTGTGGATGTGTGTGTGTGGATTGGACATATTGTTTTTGTTAGCAGCAAACTAGATCTGGGGATGTGGAGCAAGGTATTGTGGGATACCATCTTAGCCCAGCCAATCAGAGACTTTCGAGCTAGTGTATAGGCCGAGTCGGAGCCGACCATCGGCTACGAACCCACATATGAACAATATATGGCGAGATGGACTACATACATCTAGCATTATGCTAAGTACATAACTAATTGTTTTTTCACATCCTCTACTACGACAGTACCTCAGAGGGCAAAAAATATAAGACCCCCAAGGAGAGCACCAGTACCTACTTGGGACCTCAATTTTGTTTTAGAAAAACTCACACTGCCTCCTTTTGAACCAGCCAGCACAGCTGATCTAAAATTCTTGTCACGGAAAACTGCTCTGCTCCTAGCAATAACTTCAGCAAGAAGAGTCTCAGAGTTACAGGCATTAATGGCTGTGGAACCTTTCCTCATTTTTCATCAGGACAGGGTTTCTCTTAGGACAAACCCAACATTCATGCCAAAAGTGGTCTCCAATGTGGCCTTAAACCAAACCATTCATTTACCTACTTTTTACCCAAATCCCCAGAATAAAGGGGAGAGACTTCTGCACGCTTTGGATATACATAGACAGCTACGATTCTACTTGGACAAAACAAAAGCTTTCAGAAAAACTAAGCAACTGTTTGTAGCATATGCTGCAGGATCACAAGGAAAGCATATTACAAAGCAAACAATCTCGAAATGGATAGGACACTGCATCCGCTTCTGTTAATGCACAGCATGGCAAATCAGTGCCTAAGGGAATTAGGCCTCATTCTACCAGAGCAGCAGCCACTTCAGCAGTTTTCCTCAGAGGAGTACCAACCAAAGACATTTTAGAAGCTGCAACCTGGATCTCAGTGCACACTTTCACCAAGCACTACCACTTACCTCTCTACTCTAAATACAGAGCAGGCTTTGCCACTGCAGTTCTGCAGGGCTTGTTAGCCTTTCCAAGTCCAATTTAGACCCAGCCACCCAACCTCAGCTTTGGGATTTTACCCAAGTGTAATTACTGCAACAGTGAAACACTATGAACATAGTACAGTTGTGTACCTACCATAAATGTAGATGTTCGAGTGTATTCCCTGTTGCAGTCCAGGTTACCCACCCACCATCCCCCTTTTTTCTTTGCTGGGACTTTTCTGTACTTCTCATCTCTATACTACCTATGTGGTGTATTTGCTTGTAGATGAAGGAAATGTTTACAGTAATATATGCATGTTTTTTGGCATAATTTTATCTTTCCAGCCTTCCTATCTGGGGGCACCTGACATCTGGGGCAAGAAAAACTGAAGAAAATGGCGTTGGTGCAACTTTTATACCCCTGGCGCACTGACATCAGGGAAGAGGTGACAGCAACCGACGCCGGACCAAGACTTTGGAACTCGGGCCGACTAAGGGTCGCCTGCCAGCAGGATGACCCGAGTGTAATGACTGCAACAGTGAATACACTTGAACATCTACATTTATGGTAGGTACACAACTGTACTTTTGATTACAAGAATTTCACACAGTACACCCCATCCTCTGAGGCATAGTTCCTGCAGCCAAAAGGAAAAGAGCCATCCCCAGAAGAGATTGGAAGACTTAAGAGACTATGGCATACTCAAACCAAGTGTATACTTAGAAAAGTTATGCTACAGACAATGATGGCACTGCCATGTCAGGAAGTCCATAGGACACTGGCTTCTTTGGTAAGAGTGTGCGTTTCACAAGTGAATACTTTCAGGTTTGTACGCAAATGTGGGGGTGGGCAGACAGCTTTTGTACCCGCAGGAATGTTGTCTACAAATTTTCTTCCCTCTCTGTCTGTCCCTTGATGCCTGCCAGCCAGCTACCTTATCCCAGCTCATTAGGCTTGTTCACCCTGCTCCTTGGTGGGACAAGAACCACCTGTGGGAGACCATCATCTGTATTGGGCTGTTTCCCCATCCCTGGTGGCTGATGTGTTCCCTCACCGGTAGAAAGGCCCTGCAGTATCCTCCTTTAACAGAATGTGCACACTTCCATATATTACCTCCCCAGGAGGTATGCTTCCTTTGCAAACTGTTTCTTCATAGTTTGGCAGGAGTGATGCTTATGTTCCTGGTTTGTGTTCTGCACACTGGTCTCTCTTGCCTTCGATAGGATTTTTTTCTCAACAGACTAGATATCCTCCCTCAGCTAAGGATGGGCAAGCTGATGTAAGCCACTGAATCTCACATCACCACCCCATACCATAGTCTGTGGCTTGCTTGCTGTAGTGCTTGCCTGCTAATTGAACTTGGGTTGCCTTTGATGCAAGTCATCCCTGTATACCACAGAGCCAGGCAAGTTGTCTAGAACATATAGGTGCAGAGGAGTCTAGAACTTTTAGGTGCAGAGGAGTCCCGCCACACTGCCACTCTACAGTTTTTCAGCCCTTACAGTATGCCTCTTAGAGTTAGACTGTCTGCCACCCATCCCTTGGAAAGCCCGACCACTGTTACAGGTTGAGTAAAAAATCTTGAGTATTTTCTTTTGAATCCAGTAGTAGATCCAGCAATGTAGTTCAGTGGAATTGGCTAGGGGAAGCTTTAAGTAGCAGTGAAATCAGTGTCAGGTAAAGCAAGGGTATTTGACTATTTTGGAGGGAAAAAATGTCATTATCCATTTTTGATAGTAGCTACTAAATTTCAAGACGCATATGAATTGATATCAAGGGAATGTACTGTGACAAAATTAAAAGATGCACATGAGTGATGAGTCTGAGGGAAATAGACAGTTGAGATATATGAAAACGGAGAAAACTTGTGGATGCTGTAATGATGTGTATTGTGGGTCCCCATCAGTTGAACAAGTTTTCAGAAACTATAACTGCATATTGTCGCGGCCATGTGATCGAGTTTTTAAAAACTCAAAGCTTTTGAATGGAGATTGTAGTACAGCGAGGATCAGGAAATTTACCCTTTTCCTCACTGTAGTGCGATTTTGGAGTTAGTGTATATATATATATATATATATATATATATATATATATGTGTGTGTGTGTGTGTGTGTGTGTGTATAATTTGCAGGGGGTATGGGGGATGCATGGGGGCTTGGCCCCCTGCAAAAATGTAAAAAGATATTTTTTTTTTTTTTTTTTTTCATGTTTGAGTTTTCGGAAACTCGTATCGTATGGTCTCTTCGATGTTTTCTTCAAGTTTCTGAAAAGTTGATCATCTGACATAAACCCATATTGTGGACAGTCACAGATCCCCTAAAAGGAGTTGGCATGCCTAATTAACAACACAGGGTTTTCCTGAAAATGTATGGGGACATTTTTCTAAATACGCTCCTGGATAAAGATCCATTGAAAGGTCTCCACCTAAAGATGACTTTAAAAAGTTGAAAGAGAATGGAAGAAAATGGAAGAACTAAGCAGGCTGTGAAGCAGATGTTCTTCGTGTTTCACTGTTGCAGTCATTACATTGGGGTTATCTGCTTGCAGTAGCCCTCAGTCGGCCTGATTAACAAAGTCTTGTATCTGGCGTCGGATGCTGTCCCTTCTTCCATGATGTCAGGTTGTCAGGGGTATAAAACATGCAGCCGACGCCATTACACCAGTCTTTCTTACCATGCGGTGCCCGAAGCAGAAGCAGTTCACAAGTGCCGGCCGGCCAACTCCTGAAATTTTCATTTTCGAGTTTCAGAACCGAAGTCTTCAACTAAAGCTAAGTGCCCCGTTGGGGAAACTTTTTCTTGCTCCTTACCAATGTCAGTAAAAGTTAATAGTTGTATTACTTGTGGGAAGCAAATATCTCACAAGGATTTTCGTTTGTACTGTATTCCTTGCCTAGGCCCTGACCACAATGTGCCTTGCTATCGGTTTTGTGCTAAATTTAATCAATGCACTATTAAACGTCGGTATATTTTTGCTTCTAAATATTTTGGCTCAAGATTTAACTATCCAGAAATGTCGTTTGTTAGGAATCCGACTACCGGAATACCTAAAAAAAAAACGCAAAAAAAAAAAAAAAAGTGACAGACCGTTGAGGTCCAAAACCTTCAACAAAGCTTCTCCTAAGCCAGTCGCCGGTACTCAGTGAGGCGCTTTCGCAGCCCCTGATACCCGCTACTTTTGATTCGCAGACCTCTACTGAGACTCATTCAGAGTCCGGTATGCCGCAAGATGCATTAAGTATTGAACCCGTGAATGTCTCTAGATGGGTCTGGAGCCGCTGTGCAGGCACCAGCTTCTGAGGGTGTTTTCAGGCCTAAAGGTTTGTATATTAAACCGACACCATCTTCAGAACTAAGGCCAAAAACAACTACTTTGTCTAAAAAAATGACTCTTGGGCCACGTGTTCAGTCCCCAATGCCTAAGAAACAAATGATCAAAATGGCTGAGTATTTAATTACCTTGATCAGGGGTACCCATCCCCCTCCTACTAAGAGGCCTAGGCAAGGCACTGACTATGAATCTTCAGATCAGGTTTCTATTTCTTCTGATTCCTCTTCTGATCAGGAATTATCTATTCCCGCTTATGAGGACTTTGATGCAGACAATTCCATCCCTTCTGCTTCTCCTCCTGAGGATATTTCTTTTGGAGGAACTTTGCATACCTTAAGGGAACACTTTCATTGGGAGATTCAGGAGTTCTCAGAATTTAAAAAGAGACTTGGGGATTTCCTTCTTCTTCCTCAGCATAGGCCTTTGGCTATACCTCCTTTTCTAGACATTGTTGTTGATGTTTTCTCAGAGTCCAGTATGACTCCTGATTCCCTGCCTCCGGCTCCTAGTAAGCCAGACAGATATTACAGGGTTCCTGACTCTCACAAATTCCTCTTTAAAAACCCTACTGCTGACCCTGAAACCATTTCTCAGGGTCCCAAGGGCGTTAAGGCTTCTGCTGCTAAAAATCCTACCCCTTGTGGTAGAGATTCCAGGGTGCTGGATAGATGGGGTAGGAAGGTTTACATGTCTGCAACCTTGGCTATCAGGGCTTTAAGCTGTCAATTTCATATGCTTAAATATCAACAGCATGTCATGGGTTTACTTAAACAGAAAATGATGTTGATTTCTGACTGTGTGGAAAATAGAGTTGCAGGATTTATTGCATTCAGCTGAACAAGTTGGAAAACATTTTGCAATGTGGTTTTGATTCCTTTGGAGGCCTCTTGCAGGGCTGCTGTTACAGGATCTGTGATAAGAAGGCATGCTTGGCTCAAGGAGCAAAATCTGCCTGGCCATGTTAAAGCAAAATTGTTGGATGCTCCTTTACAACAGGACACTCTATTTGGAAATAAGGCTGAATAAATTTTGAAAAAGATGGAAGATAAAGCTAAATCTATGCAAACTGTAAAAGATTTCCTACAAGTGCAGCCACCCAGGTTCAGTAGGCACTGGTCTACTAAGAACTGGTCCTTTCCAGTTCCCACTAGAGCCGCTCAGGTCAAACCCAGACATTCCAAAGGCTCCAGGTTTCAGTCGCACAGAACTTATAAAACAAAGCAATGAGGTGCCTCCACCTTCAAATCTGGAAGTAACAAGGCACCTTTCTATGGTAAACAGTCTCAATGACTTTCCACTGCAATCACCAAGCATTTATCTTTTGGCCGCCCCTTTGGGGGGGAAGCTGGCACTTCATGCACGAAACTGGCAACTGATTGCGCAAGACAAATGGGTTTTAAATATAGTATCCCAGAGATACAGATTTCACTTCCACATGTTGCCAATCCCAAACAGATTTCCAGATCTGCCTCCAAATCTGAAGGCAGAGGCCCAGAAACAAGTTATGTCCCTCATGACTATGGGGGCTATTCAACCAGTACCGGAAAAAGAAAAGGGACAAGGTTTTTATTCAGTACTTTTCCTGGTACCCAGAAAAGACAAGTCATGGCGTCCAGTTCTGTATTTATCCATTCTAAATACATTTCTGGACATTCCAAAGTTCAAGATGCTGACTCTCCAACAGTTACTACCTATGCTAGATAAGGATGCCTGGTTGCTAACTCTAGACTTAAAGGAGGCTTACCTGCATATCCCAATCACAGAATCTTGCAGAAGATACCTATGCTTCAAGGCAGGCTATTTGCATTACCAGTTCTCTGCACTGCCCTTTGGCTTATCTACTGTGCCCAGGGTCTTCACAAAGTGCCTGGCACCAGTAATTGCATTTTGCAGACAAAGAAATATTCAAATTTATCCATACCTGGACGATTGCCTAATTCAGGCTGAAAACAAGGATACTCTTCTAAAACATCTGGCATTTGTAAAAAGGCTTCTAACTTGTCTAGGGAACACCATAAACGAAACGAAATCACAACTGGTACCCTCTCAAATAATTACATTCCTGGGTGCAAGCTTGAAAACAACTGCCTGGATGATTTGCCTTACGACAGAAAACAGATTCAGTTGACTTACTTCAAGCAGGTGGCCGCAGAAACCCAGCTATTTGCAAGACAAATTCTGCAAGCCATGGGGCTCATGGCCTTCCTGCATTCTTCTAATTCCATATGCAAGACTGCATATGAGGAAACTTAAATGGTACCTCAAAAGCTTATGGAGTCAACATTGTCACAGCCTGGAAACAATGATTCCTATCATTCCTTGCCTGCAGCTAGAGTTCCTATGGTGGGCAGAGGCCTGCCACCAAAACAAGGGACTGTCATTCATTCCATCCCCTGCCACCCAAACCCTGACTACAGGCGCATCTGGCAGGGAAATGCATTCAGGGCCAATGGAGCCCAAATCAAATGTACCTACATATCAATCAGAAAGAGATGTCAGCTGTACAGAATGCTCTGACAGCCTTCAAGGACTATCTTCATCTAGGACAACTACTGATAAAACAGACAACACCACATCATGTGGTACATAAGCAGGGGGGTACCCATTCCTACCCCCTTTGCAGACTAGCCATGGCATTGTGGAACACTGCATTGACTTAGCAAATACATCTACAAGCTCAATTTCTGCCAGGAAAGCAAAATACTCTGGCAGATGAACTAAGCAGAAATCTTATGGACCCACACGAATGGAAACTGGATCCAAAAATATTCGGCATGTTGACAGGCAGATTGGGGAGCCCAGACATAGATCTTTTTGCTTCACCCCAAAACTATCAGTTGGACAAATTTTGCACAAGGATTCATCACAAAAATGCTTGGAAAGTAGATGCTCTATCCTTCAGCTGGAAAAACCTATCAGTCTATGCCTATCCCCTTCTGCCTCTGCTCTCCAAGGTCTTACTAAAAGTCAGACAGGAAAACCAAAAATGATTCTGATTGCTCCAGACTGGGCTCGCCAACACTGGTACCCGCTCCTAAGCAATATGTCACACCTTCCTCCATGGTACCTGTCTCAGACACCTTACCTACTGTCTCAGCAGAACTATCAAATTCTGCACACTTCGCTCCAAACTCTGTATCTTGCAGCATGGCTAATCGACTAATTTCACCAGTTACATCTCTCAGCAAACCTGTGATGGATGTCATTTTGGAGGTTGGAAGGCCTAGTAGTAGAAAATATTATGCTGACAAATGGAAGAGATTCTGTGCCTGGAACCAAGCACAAGGAATAAGCACAGCAATGCCCAATATTCCTCAGATTCTGCAATACTTAACTGAGATGCTTCACAAAGGCCTATCTTTTTCTTCCATAAAAATACATGCCTCTGCCATTTCAGCTCATTACAACACAGAGCTTCCCCTCTTTTCTCATCCTCTGCTAAAGCAGTACCTCAGAGGGGCCAAAAATTTAAGACCTCCCATGAGAGCACCATCTCCTGTATGGGACCCCAATTTTGTTTTGGAAAAACTCACTCTTCCTCCTTTTGAGCAAGCTGCTACTGCAGACCTAAAATTTTTCTCTTGGAAAAAAAAATTCTTTTAGCAGTCACTTCAGCTAGAAGGATTTCAGAACTACAGGCTCTTATGGCAGTGGAGCCTTTAATTATTTTTACCCAGATAGGGTGGCCAATCCAGCCTTTATGCCTAAAGTGGTGTCTAGTGTGGCCTTTAATCAGACCATTCATCTGCCAACTTTCTTCCCAAATCCACAGAACAAAGATGAGCGGAGTCTGCATTCATTGGATGTGCACATATAACTAAGATTCTACTTAGGACAAAATCTCTAAGAAAATCTGAACAGTTACTGGTGGCATTTGCTACAGGAGCAGAGGGAAAGGCTATTTCAAAGCAGACTATTTCCAAATGGATAAGCCATTGTATTCATTTCTGCTATATGCACCATGGTAAACCTGTCCCCAAGGGGATCAGATCTCATTCCACCAGGGCTGCATCTACTTCTGCAGCTTTTCTCAGAGGAGTTCCTACCAGAGACATTCTAGAAGCTGCTACCTGGAGCTCAGTTCATACGTTCACCAAACATCATCATTTACCTCTTTTCTCTAGATCCAGAGCAGGCTTTGCCACTGCTGTCCTGCAGGGCCTTATAACTGCTCCTAATGTTGTATAAATCCATCCTCCCAACCATAGCTTTGGGATTCTACCCAAATGTAATGACTGCAACAGTGAAACACGAAGAACATAGTACAGTTGTGTACACTTACTATAAATGTAGATGTTTGAGTGTATTCACTGCTGCAGTCCTGGTTACCCTCTCTCCAGCCCAGTTTTTTCTTTAACTATACCTCTCATTTCTGTTACTATCTTTAAAAGCTTTTTTGGTGTATTTACTTTTGTTTGGAGGTATATGTTTTGTGTTTTTTATTCTACATATATATATATATATATATATGTATATAGATATTTATATATATTTTTCTCCCCATTTGATGGGGCACCTGACATCTGGGAAGAAAAACTGATGTAATGGCGTTGGCTGCATGTTTTATACCCCTGACGACCTGACGTCATGGAAGAAGAGACAGCAACCGATGCAGGACCCAAGACTTTGTTAATCAGGCCAACTGAGGGCAACCTGCCAGCAGACTACCCAAATGTAATGACTGCAACAGTGAATACACACGAACATCTACATTTATGGTAAGTGTACACAACTGTATTTTCTGATGAAATCCCATGTCTTGTGGGATGAAAGTGCTTAATCGTTATCAATTTTATGGAAAAACTTTTTAATACATTTGTTTCATATCTAAAACATTGGTGGCATATATTTTTTAGAGTTCCTTCTCCTGAAAGCCTGGTTGACACTACGCGAGTCATTGAGTTTGGAAATTGATCTTCAAGAGTTGGGCAGTTAAGTCCCCATTGGAGATGGCCTAATTTTTATTGAATTTTATGTGAAAAGCCTGCGTTTTTTTTCCTGCCAGAATAATTTTATCTGTTTATGAAACTGTGATTGGGACTGGCATATTACTTTGAAGGGAACTGTAATGCAGTTGTTTGTGTAAATTTTATGAGGAGAAGCTTAATTTTTGCTAAAAAACCTTGTATTAAAAGTATGTTTGGGACAGAATATTGTGCTTGTGGGGGACTATCTGTGGTTTACTTACCTCAGAACCACATGTTCTTATGTTCACCTTACTGACATGAGTGTTCTGCGACCCACATTTTAGAATTTCTCGGTTTGCTGATGGAACAACAGATGGTGTACATGGTTGTATCTTCCTTGTAGCACAAAAAGATAACTTTAAGGAGTTTTCAATGGTTAAACCAGATCCTAGTTTGCCTCGCCAGCTGGTGGATGACTCTGCTGTGGCTGTTAGTTGTTCCACAGACTACCCATCATTTTCCTTCAGTTCTGTTGGTGTAAAATCACCTCTAAAGCCACAAAACTACTTGGGTGGAGGCACTTCCTCTGCAGCTGTAGCAACCCTCTTGGCAGGCAAGGGAGAGCCACTATTATTTGCATCTGGATAAGGGCAGGTGAAGGGCCTTCACTTGGCTGGGAGGGGGTTGGAGGATGCAGGTACTAGTGCTCCTGTGGTTTAGGCTTTATCCAGGGTGTGTGTGTGCTTGGTTAGAAGAATGTCTAGTCTCCTGTTTCTGTTTCCATGGTCAGACTATGGCAGGTTTAGTGAGATTTGCCGTGGAATTGATTACTGCTTTTTATAAACCTTCAGAATCATCAGGCAAGAAAAGTAAGTTTCCTCCTCATTTTGACAGGATGTTTTAGTCAGGTGAGCAGTTTGTTCAAGGGAGGGGTATACTTCAGGAGTTTCTTCCTAGTTCTGAGAAAAATATACATTCAAACTTTTTTGCTGAAGAAATTCCTTTCACAGACGTTGTATCTAATATTATAAAAGATGTGTTTCAGTGGGACCAAAATGAGATTCCTATGGCACAGAAGATATTTGTTAGTTATAGATGCCTAAAGCTGCACCTATCCCTCCTGTATTTGCATGCTTTAGAGAATATTTTTCTGACTGCATCCAGTCTCCCTGATTGTCATCCTCCTGCACCTAAGAGGTCTGACAGATTTTACAAGGTGCCCTAGACACACAAGTACCTTTCCAATCCTAAAGCAAACCCAGCAGTCATTTCTGTTTCTAAATCTGGTGCTAGACAGGTTTTTGTGGCTAACATCAACAGTGTGTACATTGTGAAAGAAAATATATTCTAGCATTTTAACTTCCAGGATATTAAAACTGTCAAGCTCATATTTAGGATTTTGCTAGTGTCTTTTGAGAAAACACAAAAGCCTAGAGGATTACCTTACTTCTGAGGTAAATAATTAATGTAGTGCTTCTGTGACAGCTGTTTAACAGGTGACTAAGCATACTGTAAAATGCTTATCATTCTGCTAATTCATATTCCTTAGCAGCTGCTTCTGGATCAGTTTTCATTCATTCTCAAAATCTTCCATTGGCTGTTAAATCTGAGATTAAATGCTTCCTTAGGTAAATAATCTGTTTGGCCCTTCTGCAGCTGAGGCACTTAAGAAGCGTGATGAAAACAGAAAACTGTTTTAAGAAGTGACTCAGATTTTTCAACCTTCTTTTTCCAGGCCAAATAATAGTTCTGCCTCCTCCTCAGCCCCCTTTGCCAGTAAATAGTTTAAACAGCAAGCAATCAGAAGTCAGGGTAATGAAAGCAATGGAAAGGAGGTTCAGAAAAAGTGGAAACGCCTCCAGAAATCAAGGGCAGTCCACTCTGTCAGCATGACTGTCTGCCTTTTCAGGTTCCCACTCCCTTCCACCTGGGCAGTTTTTCATAGTTTCATAGTTTAGTTACTAGGCTGTCTGCCCTGGGACATTTATAAGCCTAGCCATAGTGATGTGGCTTTCGCCACCCCATGTAATGGTACAAAAGTGTACAGAATAGATTTAGAATACTGTGCCTCTGTCTAGTAGTGACACAGTGAAGACCCCCTTACATAATAGAATTAGTTTACTGTGCCTCTGTCTAGTAATGACACAGAGATGACCCCTGGGGTAAACCTACGATCTCCCATCCACTCGTCAAGATTTCTCTTGAAGAGAGTCAGTGAGGGGCTCTGCCTAACATGAACTGGGATTCTGTTCCAGAGTATGGGAAGCCTCTGAGTTATGAATCTGTCCCTCCAGCATGTCCTATTCATATTTGTGCTGATGTTTAAATCTTTAGCTCTCGTGGTTCTGATGGATTTGGATTTTTTGAGGTGGAGCATGTCCATCAATTCCTGATTGGACATGGCCTTGTATGTCAGGCACAGATCACCTCTGAGTAGGCGGTATGCTACTGAATAGAGCTGGAGTTTCTTTAGTCTGGCAGCATATGACATATGTTGGAGACCCTTGATCCTCTTGGTGAGGTACTTTTGGGGTCTCTCTAGCTGTTGCAAGTGCCGGGTGAGGTACATACCAAATGAGGCATTGTACTCAATCATGGGCCTGATAAGGGAGGAGTATAGGGGTACAATGACCTCCTGTGATCTGGATGTGAATCCCTTCATGATAAGGTGGGCAAGGTAGAAAGTCTTTCTAACCACTTTGGCAACGTGGGTGTCAAATGAGAGGTCACTGTCGACTTGGGTCCCCAGGTCTCTGATTACTTTTTCCTTACTCAGTGGGTTACTGTCTATGTGATAATTTGTGGGTACTTTGTTTTTCCCCAAAGGGGATGACTATACATTTTTTGGCATTTAGTTTAAGGCCATGACTCCGGCACCAGTTGTCTGTTTCAGTGAGGCCTTTCTGTAGGATGTATGTGTCAGCTGGTGTATCGACTATGGCGCCTAGTTTGCAGTCATCTGCGAACTTTGTCAGCCCCAACCCTCCCATGTTTGCTTTCACATCTAAGAAGTAAATGCCGAACAAGAGGGGTCCCAAGACAGAACCATGTGGGACACCACTTGTGACTGGCTTTGAGTCTGACATGGCTCCAGCGATTTTGACTTTATGGGTTCTATCCTTTAGCCAGTTTGCAAACCATCTTGTGACATATGGATTTACATTTAAGCTGTTGAGCTTGTCTATGATGCCAGAGTGGGGTATTGTGTTGAAAGCTTTAGCCAAGTCCAGGTAGGCTGTATGGACTGCTTTGCCCTCGTCAATGGCTCTAGTGACTGTTTCGAAAAAGTCAACCAGGTTCAAAAGGCAGGATCTGCCCTTTACAAAGCCGAACTGGGTGGGATCAAGTGTCTGTAAGTCCCCAATGTCTCTGTTTATGAATTCCATAATGATTCTTTCCATAGCTTTGCAGACCAGGCTGGTTAAGCTTATGGGGCGGTAGTTACCAGGGTCTGTAGAGGTGCCTCCTTTGTGGAGTGGGACTACCGTTGCTGTACGCCAGTGTTCAGGTACATATCCTGTAGTAAGGCTAAGGTTAAATAGCATTTTTATGTGCGGGTTTAGCTCCTCTTGGAGTTCACGTAGCATGCAACCCGGGATACCGTCAGGTCCCATTGATGCTGTGTTTTTAGCTTTGCTGAGGGTGGTTCTCACCTGGACATCTGAGATGATAGGGAGGTTACATTCAGCTGGGATAAGTATTTCTTCTTTTGGGGGTGAGGGTGGGGAGAAATTTGCACTGAACCTGTCTGCTAGAATGTTGGCAATATCTGTGGGTTCAGTGTATTTTTTGTCATTGTGAATGAACTCTGAACATATCTGAGGGTTTTCGCCCAGGTTTCTAACATAGCAGAAGAAGGCCTTGTGGTTATCCTTAGTGTCAATAGCGATTTTTCTCTCAAAGTTGGCCTTGGATGTTTTTATGAGAGAACGTAGCTTTCTACTAGTGCTGATCAGAGATGCCTTCTCTCTATGGGATTTTGCTCTGTCATGCAGTAGCTTCCTTCTTTTGTTATACAATTTGTTTACGGCTGGGGTCCACCAGACAGGACACCTGCCCTTGGTGGAGAGGGTCTTGGTTTTATTTGGGATTGCATGATTCGTGCATTCTTGGAGATGTCCGTAGAAAGCATTTGTGAAGGATTCTGCATTGTGGGATGTGGTTTCCACTGGCCCAGTGGGCTGAAAGGATACCATCTCAGTTTTAAGAAGTGTAAAGTCGGCTTTTGAGAAGTTTTTCACTGTAGTCTTTTGTGTTGGGGGTGGAGGTGGGATATGTATATCCAGGGTGATTAGTTTGTGGTCAGATCTCACTAGTGAGGGGTATACTTCCGGTGTGGAGCACTTTGTCCCCATGTTTGTGATGATCAGGTCTAGTATATTATCTCCCCTTGTGGGAGAGGTGACTAGCTGTTCCATTGCATTTGAATTTATGAATTCCAGGAACCTTTGGGCTAGGGTGTTTGGGCTAGAATAATGCACCCAGTCTATGTTAGGGTAGTTGAAGTCTCCCAATATGATGGTGTTTGGTGAGACATTCATATCCTCCAATGTCTTCAGGAAGGCTGAATGGGGTTCCTGAGATTAGGAGGGTGGTCTGTAACTTGCTACCTGTTGTATAGCAGTTTTGCCTACGGTTAGTTGCACCTGGATGGTGTCTGATGCTTCATGTGTTGCCACTGACCTGGAGGTGTGTGTGTCCTTGATGAATATGGACACTCCCCCTCCCTTTTTGGTTTGGCTCGAGTTTTGGGGCCGAAAAGCATGATACGAGGTATAGCCTGGTAGTGCTGGGGTGCTCTCAGGAGCCTTGAACCAGGTTTCAGTTACTGCACAGACATCAATGTTCTCCATACTGAGGAGTGCTTCGAGAGCCTGCATCTTGAGATTTAGACTTCTGGCGTTGAGCAGCATTACCCTTAATTTTTTTCCATTTTTGTTTTCTAAGGAGGTGGGTTTGTCTTTTGAGCCTTGCCTAAAAATGGCACTATGGGGGTGGCAAGAGCCTTAGCCACTATCCGGAAGCCCAGTGGTGACAGATGCAAGCCGTCCCTTGTGAAGCAGCTTGGCTTGTCCAGCATGTCATCCCAAGCAGACAGACATTGGATCCCCCTAGAATGACACCAGTATTTGAGCCAATTATTAAAGCTGATCATCTTGTCTTTGTATTGTGGCATCATTCTTGGTGAGGGCAAGATGCTGCTCAGGGTCAGGGTCATATCAGCCTGGGCAACATAATTAGAGAGCTCCTCTATGTCTCTCTTCATGTAGTCCAGGGAGGTACGTCTCCGGTCATTCACACCGGCATGGACAATGACGGAGTCACATTTGTACTTGCTTTGAAGTGACCTGAGTGCGTGTGTTATGTGGCGGATCCTAGCTCACGGTAGGCAGCTCACCATTACCCTCTCCTTGTTCAACCTGGTAAGCGGAATGTCAGTGTTTCTGACTATAGAGTCACTAATTACTAGTGTATCAGGCATGGTGTTTGGCCTTAAGGGCTGTGATTGTTTGACACACTGATTTATTGAAGTATGTGTTGCATGTGTTATGTTTTGAGGTGGTGGATTTTTGGGTGTCTGCTTTGGGAGCCTCTGTTGTTTTGGTAAGTTTTTTGTTAGAGCCTCCGAGTATGTCTTTGTGTTATTATGTGTTTGGTTTGCAGTTGTGGTAGGTCTATGTGGGACTGGGTTTGGTGTGTGTGTGGTTACCTTCTCCTCCTGTCTGGTCTTGCCAGCCCTGAGTTAAGAGGGTTCAGCCTCCAGTTTGGCTATATAGTTGCATCTCTCACATGTATTTGTGTTTGTTGGGAGGAGGAGAGGGTTGTCTGTGTACATGAGACAATTGTAGCATTGCCTCAAGATTCCCAGATTAACCAGCTGAACCGGAGAGGATGCTAGTAATCTACCACTCGACATGCTAGAATATTATAAGGGAGTGCTGTGCCTTTAAGGGAAGTGGGTACTCACAGGGGTAGTAGGTGGATGTAGTGCTTACTTTAGTTAGCGAGTGCTTACTTAGAGAGGTTTTGAGAACAAGTGCTAGGCTTATAATAAAGCGAGTAGACTGATTATTATAAGAGTAGAGCTTTCTTAAGGGAAAATTTGAAGAGCAGACTTGGCGGAGCCAGAAAAAGTTTAACAGGCTATGCGCACAAATGTGCAAAGCCGTGCAAATGCGGGTTTTAAACAGGGAACTTCAAAAGAGCTAGAAATGGTCCAAAACAACCAATTACTACAAGCTCTTGTGCTGAGGTCACTCCTTCAGGGACAGATAGGCTGCTCAAGGCTCCCCACTCCTACTGGTGAGCAAAGAAACTTCCTTCTATCCAAGTAAGGCAATGGACAACACAGGAACTACACCACAGCCCAGAATACAGCAAAGCCTGTATACTGGTCTAAACTAGTCAAGGAGAGGTGGGAAAACAAGTATTTTTTTTTTTTTTTTTTTTTTTTTTTTTTGAGATAGAAAGCACACAGAAATGCAGGAAACAGTAATAAATCCGTTACACAGACTAGCACACTTTAGTGGGCAGCCTCAACAGTTAAATTTAACAAACAAACAACTTTCGACAAATTTTCGACTAAATGAAACTTTAAGTGCAGATAATATATAATGTAACAAACAGTCAAAAAACAGTTTAAGCTTGTTCAAAGTAAGCAAGAGAAGGTATTTCAGGTAAGAAACAGCAAGAAATACTGAAATCAGGAAAGTAGTCAATTTTCTCAGTTCTCTGCTGCTAGGACCACTCTGCAGGACCACGAGGAGCTGTTTCTGAGTAGTATAGCCAGAAAAAAACGCTCAGGCGGATTTTAAACAGGGAACTTCAAAAGAGCTAGAAATGGTCCAAAACAACCAAATTACTACAAGATCTTGTGCTGAGGTCACTCCTTCAGGGACAGATAGGCTGTTCAAGGCTCCCCACTCCCACTGGTGAGCAAAGAAACTTCTTTCTATCCAAGTAAGGCAATGGACAACACAGGAACTACACCACAGCCCAGAATACAGCAAAGCCTGTATACTGGTCTAAACTAGTCGAGGAGAGGCGGGAAAACAAGGATATCTTTTTGTATTTTATTGTTTTTGAGATAGAAAGCACACAGAAATGCAGGAAACAGTAATAAATCAGTTACACAGGCTAGCACACTTTAGTGGGCAGCCTCAACAGTTAAATTTAACAAACAACTTTTCTGTGTCCTTCAGTCTTAATCTTCCCCTTTGGTATTAGGTACTCTCACATAGGTATTGAAGAAAATCCATTTGGGTACTCTAGGCAATGGAAATATTTACTGCAGCCTCATGGGATTCCGTCTTGCTCCAGGGAACCAGATTTTTCCCTTTCCTCCCATTCTGCAAAGCATGCTATCTCATGGAGTCCTAGAACCAATGCCCATGTTCTCCTACCTAAAGGTTATTAAACAGTAGTCCTTGTTCCCAAACCAGAAGGGTCCTGTAGGCTAGTAGTGGATCTTTCTTCTCTAAACCTTTTTGTCAAGTTTCCAAAGGTCAGGAAGTTTATAACTTGAGTATCTTACATCCCTGATTCCTCATGTAACTTTCATGGAAAGAATGGATCTGAAAGATGCCTGTCATCACATTCCTATTGCAAAGCATTTTGGACATTTTGGATGTTTTAAGATTTGCTGTGTCTGGCTTACATTATCAGATGCTCATAATATAGATCACTGCTGTAGTAGTGTTAGCTGTATTGGTTATAGCCTGACAAGCATGTAACAATTGGCCAGCTTCCAAAAGGTTTTGGGCATGTTCTATTTGCCCAGAATCTCAAGCAGCTTGAGCTGAGCTGACTAAAATACAAGTCTTGGTGCAAAACCTTTCAGAGCTTTACTGCCACTGAAGAGTACACTCCTGTAAAGCTTTCTAGGATTGATAGTTGGCTTTGTGGTGTTCCTTTGCTGGCAGGTAAGTTCCCTTTGGGGAAAAACCCTTCTAGTTTCTAAATAATATTTGTGTTTTATCACTTTCCTCTTTGGGAAAGTTATTTTAAAGCTAGTTTTGTGTTTTATTGGACTGTCATAAGACCTTACTGTACTTTTAAGTAGGAACACACTCTTTTCCTGTCAATTAAAAATGTGTAAAGTAACTGAAAATCATTTTCACACTTGAGAATTTGTGGGGGGGGGGTTACTTTTAGGAGGCTTTAAAGTATTTTTACTGTGTTTTTCTATGAAAACGTGACCTTTAAATATTTGTAGTTTTTCCAGGCTTTGCTCCTTGTGCTCCCTTGGGAAGGAGGTACTATTTTCAGCTTGACCATAAAACAAACTACCACTCCAACAGTTAGTCCAACTAGTTAGCCTCAGCCACAGGTGTGACTGCTGTGGGCATTTGTTGTACCTCGGACCACTCTTCTTTTTCTCCAGATCCCTCTGGTGTAGCACCTACAGCTGCTGTGAACTGGAGGGTGGCCATGTCCTCTGTAGCTCTCAGGGCCCCCTCACTGGATAAGGGGGGAACCACTCTTGTCAGTCCTGGGAGAAGGAACAGAAGGCTTCCCTGTTGTCAGAATGCCGTGCCCATCCTTAGGAAAGCTGCTGCTGCTGTTAGTGACACGCTTGGCCCCATTTCTTCTTGTCAAAAAGAAGTGGAAAACTAAACATGTATCTACTCCTCATATTTCCTTAGGAGTAGTTTACTGGGTCTGGCTCAGAGTTTAGTTTAGGCTGTTGATCCTTCTTGAAAAGTAGTTTCTGGTAAAAGAAAGAGGGATACTTTTCTTGTTGAGATTCAAGATTCTGAATCTTAACAGGAAGATGAATGGAAGGATACAAGGTTTTCTCCTCAGATTTCTGATTCAGACTCGGAGAAGAGTTTAATTTCTGGCTCTCACTGTTGCATTTCCTCTTTCTCTGAGACTGTTGCTATAATATGCCAGCGTTTTCAGTGGGAGAGCACTTCAACTTTCTCAGTCTCTCAGACAATACTATGAATTGTGACAGAAGGAATTTCCAGAACTTATGCCCATTCCTCCTGTTATGTCTGCTTTAAAGGATGCGTGTGTTACTGCCTGCAATTTTCCTGATAGGCAGTTGCCTGTAAAAAAGGCGGATAGGCTGTATGAAGTTCTTTAGTCATTTAAGTTTTTATACACTATTCCTAAACGGGGCCCAGCAGCCACAGCTTTAGCTGATTCCAATGCTGCTAAACACTTAATTCCAGTCCTACTCTTTATGATAAGGATGGGAAATTATTGATGAGTATGGGGGGGGGGGGGGGTGTGTATACGTCTGCAACTTTGATTTTCAGAAGTTTGAATTCTTTGGTTCATACGTTAAAGTTTTTTCTGACTAATTGTGAAAGTGTCCGGAATGTTTTATCTGCAGTTTCTTCTTGTGAGGAAAATTCTGCTTTAAGTAATTTTGCTTCTTCTGTTGCAGAGGTCACTACTTATTGTTTACAGTTTCTGTATGACTCCGTTCATACTACTTCCAGGGCTCTGCCCAGTGGTACTATTTTGAAGAGGTATGTCCCAGATTATGTTAAAAGTGATATTTTAAATTCCTCTCTGGATTGAGATTTACTTTTTGGCCCTTCTGCTGCAGAGGTGATAAAAATGTGTGATGAAAGAGTTAAGCTGATTCAGAGAATCCCTTAAGATTTTTCATCCCTTCTTTTCAAAATTTTCTAAGGGATTCTCTAACTCCTTATCTGAGTTTCGTAAAAAGCAGAATAATCCATCTCAGCAAAATACAGGCAAACAGATGTTTAAGAAGAATTGGCAAGGCAGTTCCAAAAAGAAGCCTTGAACCTCACAAAACCATGGACAGACCAACAAGTCTAAGTAAATATTCAAAAGACCTTGTGACTTCCCTCCCTTTCTGGTCCCATTTTTTTCCTTCCAGAATGTCTTAATTTTCAGTTTTTTCTAAGGCAACAGATAGTTTCAGACAAATGGGTCCGGAAGATCATTTATCAAAGTTACAAATTGCAGTAGGAGGAAATTTCTTCCTTCGAGGGCGTCATTCATAATCCTCCAGTTCAGGCTGTCTTGTTTCCTCTGCTTCTCTTCATCAGGTGTTTTCCCAGTGAGTGATAGAACCAGTTCCTCCTTCCCAGGTGGGGAAGGGTTTTTAATCAGGGATATTCGTAGTTCTGAAGAAGGAAAATGTTTGGAGACCAGTTCTGGATCTTTCTTTTCTAAACCTGTTTGAGATAGTGGTCAAATTCAAAATGCCACTTCACAACCTTGATGAGTGGATGGGAAACAGAAAGTTTACCCCGGGGATCACTACAGTAGCCCTGCTGGACGGAGGCACAGGGAACTAATCTAAGGGGGCGGCGAAAGCCAACACATTCTGGCTAGGCTTGTAAATGCCTTTGGGCAGATAGCCTAGTACCTACCTATGAACAACCTATCATCTCTTCTTCCTCTTTCAAGTTTCCTGGTAATACATGACTTGAAAGATTCTTATTAAGTTTGTATTTATCCAGGCTTCAGATGTTAGTTTTGTGTGTCCTGAATCACATTATCTGATGTTCTTCATGTTTAACTGTTGCAGTCATCACATTTGGGTTATCTGCTTGCAGTAGCCCTCAGTTGGCCTGATTATCAAAGTCTTGGGTCCTGCGTCGGTTGCTGACTCATCTTCCATGATGTTGAAGCAGTTCGCAAGTGCTGGTCAGCCGACTCCTGAAATTTTCATTTTCGAGTTTCAGAACCGAAGTCTTAAACTAAAGCTAAGTACCCCGTTGGGGAAACTTTTTCTTGCTCTAAACCGATGTCAGTAAAAGTCAATAATTGTACTTCTTGTGGAAAGCAAATACTTCGTAAAGATTTTCAATTGTATTGTATTCCTTGCCTAGGCCCTGACCACGTCGTACCTCGCTGTCGGTTTTGTGCCTTATTTAAACAACAAACTATTCGTCGTCGGTATATTTACGCTTCTAAATATTTTGGTACTCTCTTCAATTATCCAGATATGGCTTCGGTAAGCCACCCGACTACCGACATTCCGAAGAAATGCTAAGATAAAGACAGAGACAGGTCGCCTAGGTCCAAAGCTGCCGACGACGTTTCTCCTAAGCTAGTCGCCAGTTCGCTGGTACTCAGTGAGGCGCTTTCGCAGCCCCTGATACCCGCTACTTCAGATTTGCAAGCCTCTACTGAGACAGATTCAGTGTCCGGTGTGCCGCAAGATGCTTCAACTGTGGAACCTGCAGATGTCTCTACCTTGGATGGGTCCGAAGCCGCTGTGCAGGCATCGGCTTCTGAGGGTGTATTCAGCCATACTAACTTGCATGTTAAACTGATGCCATCTTCTTCTTCAAGGCCTAAAACTCAATCCATGCCTAGAAAACCAATGTCCAGACCGTATGGTCAGGACTCTATGCCTAAAAAACAAATGATAAGAATGGCTGAAGACCTTATTACTTTAATCAGGGGAAGCCAACCTTTCCCCTCTAAGAGATTTGGTTATGATTCGTCTGACCAGGATTCTGAATTTTCTGTTTCTTCTGATGACCAGGATTTACCCTTATCTACATATGAGGATTCTGATGCAGAGGACTCTCTTACCTTTGCTTCCCCTCCAGAGGATTTCTCTTTTGGTGAAACCTTGCATATTCTTAGGGAGCATTTTTGCTGGGAAACCCAGGCTTACTCTGATTCTAAAAAGAGGCTTAGAGATTTCTTACTCCTGCCCCAACACAGGCTTTTAGCTATCCCCCTGTACTGGACATTGTTGATGATGCCTTTACGGAGTCTAGCTTGGCACCTGACTCCTTACCTTCTGCTCCCAGAAAACCAGATAGATATTACAAGGTTCCTGACACTCACAAGTTCCTTTTTAAAAATCCTACTGCGGATCCTGAAACCATTTCACAGGGACCCAAGGGCATAAAGGCTACTACTGCCAAAAATCCTACGCCCTCTGATAGAGATCCCAGGGCGCTGGATAGATTGGGTAAGAAGGTATACACTTGTGCAGCCTTGGCCATCAGGGCCTTAAATTGCCAGTTTCATATGTTAAAGTATTAGCAGCATGTTATTCGATTGCTTAAACAGAAAATTATGTTGATTCCTGACTGTGCTGAAGTAAGGATTTACAGGATTTAATGCATTCTGCTCAACAAGTTGGAAAACATACTTTGCAATGTGGTTTTGATTCACTAGAGGCATCTTGCAGGGCTGCTGTTACTGGGTCTGTACTTAGAAGGCATGCTTGGCTTAAGGAGCAATCTTTGCCAGATCATGTTAAAGCTAAATTGTTGGATGCTCCCTTAAACCAGGACCGCCTTTTTGGCAACAAAGTAGAAGTAGTATGGAGGAAAAAGTTAAATCTATGCAAACTGTTAAAGATTTCCTGCAAGTCCAGCCTCCAAGATTTAGTAGGCATTGGCCCTCTATGAATTGATCCTTTCCTGCCTCTTCCAGGCCCTTTCAGTCCAAACCCAGAACCAGCAGAACACTCAGGCTTCAGTCCCAAGGTACGCACAGGACTAAGCAGTGGGGGGCTCCCACTTCCAAAGCAGGGAGTAGTAAGCCCCCCCCCCCACCATGGTAAACTGTCTCAATGACTTAACTTTGAAACTTCCAAGTCCTTCTCAACAGACTGCTCCTTTAGGGGGGAAGATTGCTCTGCAGGCAAAAAACTGGGAACTCATTACCCAGGGCAAATGGGTTTTAATTATAGTTTCCAAAGGATACAGAATCCACTTCCACACCTTACCAACCCCAAACAGTTGGCCAGATCTACCCCTAAATCAGTGGACAGAGGCTCAAAAGCAAGTTCTCTCCCTATTAAGTATAAGGGCTATTCAAACTGTCCCAGAAGAGGAAAGGGGACAAGGTTTCTACTCGAGACTCTTTCTGGTGCCCAGAAAAGACAACTCCTGGCGTCCTATGCTGGATCTCTCTATCCAAAACACTTTTTGGTGATCCCAAAATTCAAGATGTAAACTCTTCACCAGTTGCTTCCTATGCTAGGCAAGGATGCCTGGTTGGCAACACTGGATTTAAAGGAAGCCTACCTGCACATCCCAATTAGGGAATCTTGCAGAAGATACCTACGCTTCAAAGCAGGCTTTATGCACAACAGTTCTCTGCACTGCCCTTTGGCTTAGCTACTGCGCCCAGGGTATTCACAAAGTGCCTGGTTCCAGTCATTGCATTTTGCAGGCAAAGACATATTCAGATATACCCATACCTGGACGATTGTCTAATTCAGGCAGAAAGCCAGGACATACTATTGAATCATCTGGCATTTGTAAAAAATCTGCAAACTTCTCTGGGGTACACCATAAACGAAAAGAAATCACATCTGGTACTCTGCCAACAAATTGTACTCCTGGGAGCAAGCTTGAACACACCTTCCCAGATGGCTTTCCTCACGCCAGAGAAACAAGTTCATTTGACAGCTTACCTCAAACAACTTCTTCTTCTTTCGGCTGCTCCCGTTAGGGGTCGCCACAGCAGATCAACTGTTTCCATTTCTTCCTGTCCTCTGCATCTTTCTCTGTCACACCAACCACCTGCATGTCCTCTCTTACCACATCCATAAACCTTATCTTAGGCCTTCCTCTTTTCCTATTACCTGGCAGCTTTATCCTTAGCATCTTTTTCCCAATATACTCTGCATCTCTCCTCAGCACATGTCCAAGCCAACGTAATCTTGCCTCTCTGGCTTTGTCTCCAAACCTTCCAACTTGGGCTGACCATCTAATATACTTATTCCTAATCTTGTCCATCCTCGTCACACCCAGTGCAAATCTTAACATCTTCAACTCTGCCACATCAAGCTCTGACTCCTGCCTTTTTGTCAGTGCCACTGTCTCCAACCCATATAACATAGCTGGTCTCACTACCCTCTTGTAGACCTTCCCTTTCACTCTTACTGGTACTCGTCTGTCACAAATCACTCCTGATACTCTTCTCCACCCACTCCATCCTGCCTGTGCTCTCTTCTTCACCTCTCTTCCACACTCACTATTACTCTTAACTGTTGATCCCAAGTACTTAAACTCATTCAACTTCGCCACCTCTACTCCCTGCATCCTCACCATTCCTCTATCCTCCCTCTCATTCACACACAATGTAATCTGCAAACATCATAGTCCACGGCGACTCCTGTCTGATCTCGTCTGTCAACCTGTCCATCACCATTGCAAATAAGAAAGGGCTCAGAGCTGATCCTTGATGTAATCCCACCTCCGTCACTCCCACTGCACACCTCACTGCTGTCACACTACCCTCGTACATATCCTGTACCACTCTTACATACTTCTCTGACACTCCCGACTTCCTCATACAATACCACAACTCCTCTCTAGGCACCCTGTCATATGCTTTCTCTAAATCCACAAAGACACAATGCAACTCCTTCTGACAGCTTACTTCAAACTACTAACCACAAAACCCTGCTATCTGCAAGACAAATACTGCAAGCCTTGGGGTTCATGGCCTCCTGCATTTTCCTAATTCAGTATGCAAGACTGTATATGTGGAAACTACAGGGGTATCTAAAAATCCTATGGTGTCGACATTCTCTGGATCTAGAAGCAATGATTCCTATCATACCTTGCCTGCAGTTAGAGTTCTTTTGGTGGGCAGAGGCCTGCCACCAAAACAAGGGAGCGCCATTCACTCCATCCCCTGCCCGCCCAAACCCTAACAACAGATGCATCAGACTATGCATAGGGGGCTCACTTGGCAGGGAGGTGCATTCCGGGCAAATGGAACCCAAGTCACATGCACCTGCATATCAATCAAAAATAAATGTTAGCTGTACAGAATGCTCTGACAGCCTTCAAGGACCACATTCTTCCAAGACAGTTAATGGAAAAGACGGACAACACCACTGTTATGTGGTACATAAACAAGCAGGGGGGAAACTCACTCATACCCTCTCTGCAGACTAGCCATGGCTCTGTGGAACACAGTCTTGAGCTACCAAGTGCACTTACAGGCTCAATTCCTGCCAGGAAAGCTAAATGCACTGGCAGACTATCTAAGCAGAAATCTCATGGACCCACACGAGTGGAAACTGGAACCAAAGACATTCAACATGTTGGTAAACAAATGGGGGAGCCCAGAGATGGACCTGTTTGCCTCCCCCGAGAACTACCAATTGGACAAATTCTGCACAAGGACTCGCCACAAACAAGCTTGGAAAGTGGATGCCCTGTCCTTCGCCTGGAAAATTCTATCAGTTTATGCCTTTCCTCCTCTGCCTCTCCTCTCCAAGGGATTACTAAAGATCAAACAGGACAAACCAAGGATGATGATTGCACCAGACTGGCCACGCCAACATTGGTACCCCCTCTTGCGCACCGTGTCACTGCTGGCACCATGGCACCTGCCTCAGACCCCTACCCTGCTGGCCCAGCAGAAGGGCCAGATTTTGCACCTTCAGCTTCAAACCCTGAACCTGGCAGCCTGGCTAATTACCTGATCTCTCCTTTACCATCCCTCAGTAAACAAGTGTTTGATGTCATTCTGGAGGCAAGGAGGCCTAGTACTCAAAAATTTTATGCTGAAAAATGGAAAGGATTCTGCTCCTGGAACCAAACTTAGGGGATGAGCACAGCAGCATGCAATTTTCCTCAGATACTTCAATACTTAACTGAGATGCTTCACAAGGGTCTTTCTTTTTCCTCCATCAAAATCCATGCCTCAGCCATTTCAGCTCATAACAGCACAGAACCACCCATCTCCTCTCATCCACTGCTCAAGCAGTTCCTCAGAGGGGCCAAAAACTAAAGACCACCCAGGAGAGCCCCTACTCCAGCCTGGGACCTTAACTTTGTATTGTAAAACTTACACTACCTCCTTTTGAGCCAGTTGCAAATGCAGAGTTGAAATTCCTTTCTTGGAAGGCAGCCTTCCTTTTAGCCATCACTTCAGCAAGAAGGGTGTTTGAATTACAGGCACATATGGCAGTGGAGCCTTTCATCATCTTTCATGTGGACAGGGTGTCCCTCAGGACCAATCCCTCCTTCAAGCCCAAGGAAGTATCCAGTGTGGCTCTTAATCAGTCCATTCATTTGCCAACCTTCTTTTCTAATCCACAGAACAAAGGGAGACAAGACACTGCACTCCTTAGATGTGCACAGACAACTTAGATTTTGCTTGGACAGGACTAAACCTCTCAGGAAATCTGAACAGCTGCTGGTGGCATTTGCTGTAGGGGCAGAGGGGAAGGCCATTTCAAAGCAAACCATTTCTAAATGGATAGGCCATTGCATTCATTTCTGCTATAAGCACCATGGAAAACCGATCCCACAGGGGATAAGACCACATTCAACCAAGGCTGCATCTACCTCTACAGCCTTTCTCAGAGGTGTCCCTACCAGGGACATCCTAGAAGCTGCTACCTGGAGTTCTGTATATACTTTCACCAAGCATTACCATTTACTAATTTTCTCTAAATGCAGAGCTGGTTTTGCCACTGCAGTCTTGCAGGGCCTTATAGCTGGTCCTAATGCTATCTAAATGCATCCTCCCATCCTTAGCTTTGGGAATCTACCCAAATGTGATGACTGCAACAGTGAAACACGAAGAACATAGTACAGTTGTATAACTTACCATAAATGTAGATGTTAGAGTGTATTCACTGTTGCAGTACTGATTACCCTCCCTCCAGCCCCCTGAATTCTTTTGGCTATACCTCTATTCCTTTTTACTATGCTTAAAAGCCTTTTGGTGTATTTGCGTTTTTGTTGGAGGTATAACCTTGTGTATTGTATATATGTGTATGTGTGTATATATATATATATATATATATATATATATCTATATATATATATAATTGCTTCCCATTAGGGGGGCACCTGACACCTGAGGCAAGAAAAAACTGATGTAATGGTGTCGGCTGCATGCTTTATACCCCTGACTACCTGACATCATGGAAGATGAGACAGCAACCGACGCAGGACCCAAGACTTTTGTAATCAAGCTGACAGGGCTACTACAAGCAGATAACCCAAATGTGATGACTGCAACAGTGACACTCGAACATCTACATTTATGGTAAGTGTACACAACTGCACTTTCTGTGCCTTACCCTTTAGACTATAAACTGCACCAGGGGTGTTCACATAGTATCTATCAGCAATTATAGCTCATTGCAGGCTATAAGTTATCCACATTTTTTGCATATTTAGATGACTTGCTTATCTTTGCAGTCTCTTTTTCAAACTGTCAGGAATCACCATCTTGAGTGAGAGTGCTTTTATACATATTGGGTCCAAAAGAACATTCAAAAGTCTTGAGATCTCAACTAGACACCTCAATTCAAAGAGCTTTTTTCCACAGGAAAAATAGATCTGTATTTACATCTATTTCTAAGGGTTTCCTCTCAAACTTAGTCACTGAATACCTCAGGATTTTGGGTCTCATGGCGTCTGTGATTCTCATGGTACTCCTGCCAAGACTGTAGATAAGAAAGGTACAATAACATATGAAGTCTCTCTTGTCCCAGCATCAACACCTTTTGTCTTTTCAAATCCCAGTCCTCCAAGTGCTGGGGTTTGTCATAAGAGAAATCATTTGGTGGAGTTACAATTATCCTCAAGTCCAGGTCTCCCCTTCTCCCTCCCTGTTCCAAAGCAGTCAGTCACCACAGCCATCTTGGACTTTACTTGGGAAGACCTTTTAGGAGGGATGAAAGCACAAAGCCTGTGGAACATTAAGGACAGATGCAAGTATATAAATATCAGAGATGCTTTCCCAGATCAAGACACTCCACTCTCTGAATCGTCTTTGCACCCAGGGACTCAAGTTTTTACCGACAGTAACACAGTCATGTGATACATCAGCAAGTGGGGAGGAACCAGGTTAAACTCTTTTGCAGACTAGTCATGTTTGTTTCGGATAGAGCTTTACAACACATTCTTACTTTGCAGCAATCCTTTCTGTAAAAGTAAAATTATGTGGCAGACATACTGAAGAGGGTCAGGGTGCAGCCTCACAGATGGAAACTAGATCAATGATGTCTTTCAAGATTTGATCCATCTTCAAGTAGACCTCATTGCCTCCCCTCTGAGCAATCAACTGGCAAGATTCTGCTCCTGAATTCCATGCAAGAAGGCCTGGAAGACAGATGCCTTTTCATTTCCTTGGACAGGGATGTTTCCTGTATGCTTTTCCACCCTTTACATTATTATCCATGGTACTTATGAAGATTCAGAAGGAATCCTCCCGGATCATTGTGGTAACTCCCTTCTGGCCCAAGCAACCATCTTTTTTCCTTCTTTTGGAAATGGACAGGGGCAGTTACCACAAGGTACCTCACAGACTGGATCTACTCACACACTAACAGTGGTGTTTGATACACTCCGACATCAACTTCAATAGACTGCCTGAATGTTAGGGTTCGAATTCCTTTTAAGCACCAGTTTACGAAGTATGCACTGCAGGTACTAATGGAGGCAAGAAAGCCTGCTACTAGAAAATCATATATTGGCAAATGAAAAAGATTTTCTATTTGGTGCCAACAATGTAACTAGCGCCAATTCAGGGATAGTTGTTCTCTGGTTTTACAATATTTGTGTGTGTTGTTATCCTATGCATTTCTTATTCCTCTTATCAAGGTTAATTTCAGCATGTCTGCCCACAGATCCTTCACTTTCAATGCAGTCTCGTGTCAAAATGTTTTTAAAATGGGTGTTGTTCAGGAGGCCATTCTTGGGATTTTTATTTTGTGTTCAAGAGCCAACACTCACTCCATTTGAACCAGCTAACCTGGATGACTTGAGGCTGTGGTAACATGGAAAACAGTGTTACTAATTGCTATGATCTCTGCAAGAGTATATGAGCTGCAAGCTGTTTTGGTGAATCAGTCATATCCCATTTTCCACAGGGGAAGGGTTTCTTTGAGAACTAATCCTTTTATGCTTAGTGGTGGTCAAGATGTTCGTGTTTCACTGTTGCAGTCCTAACTAATGGGATGTTCTTCGTGTTTCACTGTTGCAGTCATTACATTTGGTTATCG